>NC_135826.1:597969-727250 GCF_964213995.1 Mustelus asterias | reverse complement strand
CTGTTCCCACAGGGTCCTAAGGCGCATCTTCAGTGCTATGTCCAGTCTCCAATGATTGAGAGACCGGATTTGCTCCAATATTTTCTGTGCATTTCAGTGCTATTATACATCTCATGCTCTGTATCCAGCATGAGTCAGAATGTCAGCAGGGTGCAAGTATGGGGAGGATGGAGGGCCATGGGAGACCTGAGGGGCATGGATTGTGGGTGGTGATGATGGCCAGAGGGCCTAACAGCCATGCGGAGAACTGGCTAATGTCCCAGAGAATGGAGCAGTGCTTCTAACTGCTCACCATTGCCCATCTCCATTCCTACCTGGAATGGAGCCTGACTCCAGCCCAAATCCAGCGCCCAGAGTCCAGCTAACTGAAGCCAGGAATGTAAGATGAGGAAATGATCTGTCTCCTGCTTCCCAAAGCAAAGAAGGGAGTGTCTGTGAATTATTGTAACAGTTTATTCAAAGCAGTGAGATTGAACTTGATGTAGAATGAAACTCCCTCTGTCTCACCGAGGAACTGCAGTGTTTGGAGATTGTTACCTATTCAGTGTGGAAGGTTTGTTAGTTCCATTTATATTGTGATGTTGCTGTGAAGTTTGAGTCAGTTGCTCAGAGGGTTAAGTCTCGCTAGTGAAATGGAGCTGGTGATTCAGCCCATGTGGAGAGTGCCATTGAGACTTCCGAGCTCTCAATTCCAGACAATAGGCAGTTTTCCCAAATATCCTCAATGTTCTCGGCTCCTCCCCTTCACCCTCTCTCTCTGCAGAATAGGTCTCTTAGTCAATGTGTGCAACCATCAAAGTGAGACATGCAAGCATCATTTTCAGAGTCAAAGTGAGTGAGGCTCGTGTCAAAGGGAATTTATATTTATGTAAAGGCAAAATCCTGCAGCCATGACTGTAACACTACATTCTACATTCCCTTGTTTCCTTTTCTATGAACTGTATGCTTTGTCTGTATAGCGTGCAAGAAACAATACTTTTCACTATGATAATACATGTGACAATAATAAATCAAACCAAACATTGCTGCACGTTTGCAATTGGGGCTGTTCTGTTTTCGGTTGAGGACTGAGACACATTTTGGTGACAGTAGGGAGTATTTGGGACTGATCTCAGGACTGAAGGGTTTGTCATATGAGGAGCGGTTGAGAAGCCTGGGTCTATACTCGATGGAGTTTAGAAGGATGAGCGCGGGGGGGGGGGTCTGATTGAAACTTACAGAATACCGAGAGGACTAGATGGAGTGGATGTGGAGAGGATGTTTCCACTAATGGGAGAGACCAGAACTCAAGGGCACAACCTCAGAGTGAAGGGAGGCTCCTTTAAAACTGAGATGAGGAGGAATTTCTTCAGCCAGAGGGTGTGAATCTGTGGAACTCATTGCCACAGAGGGCTGTGGACGCAAGTGTCTTTAAGACAGAGATAGATAGGTTCTTGATCAATAAGGGGATCAAGGGTTATGGGGAGAAAGCAGGAGAATGGGGATGAGAATCCTATCAGCCACGATTGAATGGCGGAGCAGACTCGATGGGCTAAATCGCCTAAATCTGCTCCTATATCATGAGGTCTTGTGGGTTAGGTTGATTGGCCATGCTAAATTGATCCTAGTATCAGGGGGATTAGTAGGGTAAATAGGTGGGGTTACAGGGATAGGGCCTGGGTGGGATTGTGGTCGGTACAGACTCAATGGGCCAAATGGCCTCTTTCTGCACTGTAGGGATTCCATGATTCTAAATCTCTTTCCAGGTGACATATGGGTTTCTCTGTGAATCAGTGACTGCAAGATCACCGAATTGTTATGTCTTTAAGCACATTGATTGGAGCAGGAGAAGGAGGGTTGCACTCTGTAATGAATCTGTTTCTGCCCCTCTGTGTTGGAGCTTGAGGCAGGTTTACTGCTCCAGACGGTGTTCTACAGGCCCCCTTCCCCTGGGGGCAGTTTCAGCCTTCGTCTGAGAGGTGTCTTTGCAAACTGATTGCTAGATAGAATGTGGCTCTGTCGGTTTGAACCTCACTACTCTCTGAACCAAGAACAAACACCATCAAAGAATGGATTTGCCCCTGACCGCATCCGTCGATGTTGGTAATGCATTGAATTCTGCTACCCGTTTATATCGTAACCTGGTCTGTGAGCCACTGAAATCAGTGGAGTAGATTCATTTTGGATTGTTTTATATGCCTGAGCTGCATAAACCTTTGGAATCTGAAGGTTTCTGTGCTGAGTGAGGGTGGTACAGAGTGATTCAATTCCCTATAAAGGTTTACATTTTACTGCAACTCCTGGTAAACATGTTGTTGCGATGTCAGTTTGATAGCAGTTGAGTAACCTCTCAGTTAGGTGTGGCATCAGTGGACCCAGTCTGAGTTGGGTTTCATTTACAAGCTTGTCACATGTCCGATGTTACATCTGCCCTTGAACTGTTGATAATGACTTTCCCGGCATTAGACTTTATTCCTGTGCTGGTTAGGATGGCAGAGTGACTCAGTCCTGAGCAATGGAGGTCCCGTTGTTTCAGGCTCCCAGAATGTGGTGCCCTCCCCGCCCCCCAGTCCCTGGTTGGGTTTGCTACAAAGTCCCAAATGCTCCCTACTGTCACCAAATGTGTCTCAGTCCTCAACCGTCAACAGAACAGCCCCAACTGCAAACATGCAGCAATGTTTGGTTTGATTTATTATTGTCACATGTATTATCATAGTGAAAAGTATTGTTTCTTGCGCGCTATACAGACAAAGCATACTGTTCATAGAAAAGGAAACAAGAGAATGTAGTGTTACAGTCATGGCTAGGGTGTAGAGAAAGATCAACTTAGTGCGAGATAGGTCCATTCAAAAGTCTGACAGCAGCAGGAAAGAAGCTGTTCTTGAGTTGGTTGGTACATGTCCTCAGATTTTTGTAAATGTTTGCTTTCCTCGTTAAATTGTGCCACCATCCTGCCCCAATCTTATCTGATATTGTTACTGATTTTCTCCTCAGTTACTGCTCCCCACTCCTTCAGATCTTTCGTCATCTCAAACCCCCTCCTTACAAACAAATCCACCATTGACATTACTGGCCTCACAGGTTCCAGCCCCAATTCCTAACTGCTTTTCAACTAAGCTCCTTGGTACCCTCTGAAATCTGTGCCAATCTATCCAGATCTCCATGTCTGAATCACTCCAATCCACCCCACACTACAATGGAAAAACCAAAGTCAGAAACAACATCCTATGTGACTATGACAAAGGTAAACTTTCCCTTCTTGACCTTTGACACGCTGGCCATACCATCCTCCTCCGACACCTCACCACTGTTGGCCAGCTAGCTGCATCTGCTCTTACCCGTTTCCATTCTTGTTTATCCTGTCTTCGACACAGAATTCCCTCCACTGCTTTCTTTTCCTGCACCATTGCTTCAAAGATCTATCCTTAACCCCTTCCTATTTCTCAACTACAAGTTTCTGCTTGGAGACATGCTCTGAAAGCAGTGTTAGTTTTCATATATGCGCTCATAACACTCACCTCTACCTCAGCATCACCTCCATCCATCCCACCACTGCCTCGTCACATGGTTTGTCTGACATTCGGTTTTGGATCAGCAGAAATGTAAATATTGGGAAGACTGAAGTCATTCATTTGGATCCTCAGCACAAATGCTGCTTTAGTTTATTCTTTCATGGGACGTGGGTTTCGCTGACTAGGTCAGCATTTATTGTCCACCCCTAATTGCCCTTGAGAAGGTGATGGTGAGCTGCCTTGAATCACTGCAGCCCATGTGATCTAGGTACACACTGCTGTTAGAGAGGGAGTTCCAGGATTTTCACCCAGTCTCATTAATGAACGGGGATATATTTCCAAGTCAGGACAGTGAGTAACTTGGAGGGAATGTGCAGATGGTGATGATCCCAGGTATCTGCTGCTCTTGTCCTTCTAGATGCAAATGGTTGAGGATTTGGAAGGTGCTGTCTAGGGAGCTTTGGTGAATTGCTTGTAGATGGTACACACTGTTGCCACTGTGCGTCAGTGGTGGAGAGAGTGAATGTATAAGGTGATGGAAGGGGTGCCAATCAAGCAGACTGCTTTATCCTGGATGGTGTTGAGCTCCTTGAGTGGTGTTGGAGCTGCACCCATCCAGGCAAGTGGAGAGTATTCCATCACACTCCTTACTTATGCTCTGTAGATGGCGGACAGACTTTGGTGGGGGGGGGTGTCAGGAGATGAGTTATTCACTGCAGGATTCCCAGCCTCTGACAGCCACAGAGCATAATAATATATATATTTAAAAATTATAACTGAAATCTCTAAAGAGTGATGGAAGGAGTGCCATCTGCTTGAACTCAGGAGGTTCCTCAAGCTTTGATGCTTTTTCTTGTGTGGTGGTGTTGTTCCCCCCTCCCTCCCCCCAGTTAGAAGAAAAATCCATTGCAGTTGCTGCTGTCACCAATTATCCGCTGAAGGTTCCTCTCTCGCTATTGTGCTCCTATTTGCTCTCGCTCTCCTCTGTCACACGTGGTCTATTTATGTGGCAGCTCCAGTTCTATGACTGGTTCAGTTCAGTTTCTGGTCAATGGTAACCCCCAGGTTGTTGACAGTGGGGGATTTTGTCATTGAATGTCATGGGGAGATGGTCAGATTCTCTTAGCTATTGACTCTATCCCTCTTCCTTGGCAACAATCTGGGTGCAACTTCGGTGAGACATTTCAGCTCAAGTTGAGCTTCCAAATTCATATCCATGTCATCACTAAGATGCCTATTTCACCTCCGTAAGATCATCCGAATTCACCCATGTCTCAACTCCGCTGCTGGTGAAAGTCTCACTGAAGCCTTTGCTAGCTCAGGAGTTGACTATTGCAAGACAAAGATGTGCGGATTAGGTTGATTGCCCCTTAGTGTCCTGAGATGCGTGGATTAGTGGGTAAAATATGTAGGGATATGGGGGGGTAGGGCCTGGGTGGGATTGTGGTCGGTGCAGACTCGATGGGCCGAATGGCCTCTTTCTGTACTGTAGTGATTCTATGATTTACTCTCCTGGCCAATCCTTTTGTAATCCACAGTTCACCCAGAACAAGCCCTGATCACCCATCGCCCTTCCAATCGCTGATCAATGCTTTGATGTGATCATTTTGTTCCATGTTTCAAATCTCTCTATGAGCTTCGCCCTATCCATCTCTCCAATGTCTGTGATCTTTGCAATCCGCCTCTTGAATATCATCAATTTTAATCTAAAGGCAAAATACTGTGGATGCTGGAATCTGAAGCGAAAACAGAAAATGCTGGAAATTCATTAACTCAGCAGGTCTGACAGCATCTGTGGGGAGAGAAAATAGAGCTAATGTTTCAAGGCTGGATGACTCTTTGTCACTGGACTATTGTGTAGTACCTTCAGCGGCCTGTGCTCTAAGCTCTGCAAATCTCTCCACAAATTTCTCCGGCTCTCTCTCCTCCTTTTAAGATGTTCCTTAAAAGTGACCTCTTTGTCCGAGCTTTTGCTCACTTGGCCTCGTATCTCCTTTTGTGGCTCAGGGTCACACTTTGTTCAGCAATGTCGCTGTGAAGGATCTGGAGATCTTTGATTACAATAAAGGTGCGGGCTATAAAAATGCAAGTTGTTGTTGCTGAGCAGTAAGGTCTAGCTCAGTGATGTCACCTGGATTTGACAGATTTAAATGGTGTTCATCTCCTATTGAGTGCAGCAGCTGAGTCAGGGTGAGGAGATTTCCCTTTCTTTAGTTTTCTTGTGGGACAAGGAGCCCTACGCCCTTCACTGAGTGCCAGGGACCAATGGCATGGGTTGCCGGTGCCAATCTCCTGCCACCCGCCATTCCAGTCTGGTAGGATAGAAAGTACAGGAGCCACACTGTTGCTATTTGGGAGTTAGCATCGTCAGGCCTGGGAAAGGCTGAGCTCCGTATGCATTGCTGTACCCCCGCCCCCCCGTCCTCCTCCACATGGCTTCCACGTGACCTCCTATCCATTGAATAATTGAACTGTGTGGTGCTGAAGGAGGCCATTCAGCCCATTTCCAGTCTGTGCCTGCCAATAAAGAGCCATCCAGCGTAATCCTACTATCCTAGTCATGTCTGGAGCTCTCTAATAAAGTAAAGTATATTTATTAGTCACAGTAAGGCTTACATTAACTCTGCAATGAAGTTACTGTGAAAATTCCCTAGTCGCCACACTCCGGCACCTGTTCGGGTAATAGTGAGGGAGAATTTAGCATGGCCAATGCACCTAACCAGCACGTCTTTCAGACTGTGGGAGGAAACCGGAGCACCCGAAGGAAACCTGTGCAGACTCCCCACGGACAGTGACCCAAGCCGGGAATCGAACCCAGGTCCCTGGCGCTGTGAGGCAGCAGTGCTAACCATTAAGCCACTGTGTACGTGTGTATATCTAAGTGTTATTTCAATAAGATGCAAGTTTCAGTCTATACCATCCCTTCAGGCAGCGAGTTCTAGATTCCTCTGGGGGAAAAAAAATGCTCCTCCACTCCTCGCTAATCTTTCTACCAATTACTTTGATATGGTCAGGTTATTGACCTCTACTGACCTTCCTTTCCACTTCGGGGGAGGCAATGGCCTAGTGGTATTATCACTAGACTAGTTCAGAAACTCAGCTGATGTTCTGGGGACCTGGGTTCGAATCCCTCCACAGTGGAATTTGAATTTTATAAAAAATATCTGGAATTAAGAATCTGCTGATGACTATGAAACCATTGTTGATTGTCGGGAAAAAACCCCATCTGGTTCACTAATGTCCTTTAGGGAAGGAGATCATAGAACCCCTACAGTGTAGAGGCCATTCGGCCCATCGAGTCTACACCGACCAGGCCCTATCCCCATAGCCCCATGCATTTACCCTAACTAATCCCCCAACACCAAGGGGCAATTTAGCATGGCCAATCCACCTAATCTGCACATCTTTGGACTGTGGGACTAAACCGGAGCACCCGGAGGAAACCCACACAGAGACGGGGAGAACAGACAATGATCCAAGCCGGGAATCAAACCCGGGTTCCTGGCGCTGTGAAGCCAAGTTCCGCACACATGAGGATGGCCTCAACCGGGATCTTGGGTTCATGTCACACTATCTGTAACCCCCCATGACTTGCCTGGGCTTGCAAAATCTCACTAACTGTCCTGGCTGGAGGCAATACACATCTCTTTAACCTGTGCTTAACCCTCTCTCCACTCACATTGTCTGTACCTGTAAAGACTTGCAGTCCAACCATTATTTTGTAAATTGAGTTTGTGTCTTTATATGCCCTGTTTGTGAACAGAACTCCCACTTATCTGACGAAGGAGCAGTGCTCCGAAAGCTTGTGGCTTGTGCTACCAAATAAACCTGTTGGTGTTGTGAGACTTCTTGCTGTGAAGCAGCAGTGCTAACCACTAATCTGCTTGAGATCTAAGGATCTGCCATCATTGCGTGGTCTGGCCTACATGTGACTCCAGACCCACAGCAATGTGGTTGACTCACCACTGCCTTCGGGCAACTAGGGATGGGCAATAAATGCTGTCCAGCCAGTGACGCCCATGTCCCACGAATGATTGAAAAAATCTAGGCCCTTCATAATTTCCTCAATTAAATTTCTCCTTTGTTGTAAATGAAATGAGCCCAGCCAGTCGGATCTTTCCTCCGAGCTGAAACTGCCCATTACTATTTAGCTGCATCCCGGTGAGTCTGGAGCTGGCTCTTTACTGCTGGGTTTGGATTGCTGATAGTCACAACTACAGCACACAGCGACAGGCTCTGTGATGACCTCACATTCCTGTGAAAAGACTTTGTCTTCAAGGTGGCTGTCCCCAGCTGATTGTTAATTAACTCTTGGGATGTGGGTGCTGCTGGAGTTATTACCATCCCTAAATGCTCCTTGGACTGAGTGGTTTGTGAGGTGTTTCAGAGGGCATTGCTGTAGCTGTGAAGCCAGACTAGGTAAAGATGGCAAACTCCCTCAAAAGAGAAACCACGTGTTTTTTTCTGACAATCTGGTCATTTTATACTCGCCATCGCCGAGACAACATTTCAATTCCAGAATTATTAATTAATTGAATTTAAATTCCACCCGCTGTCGGGTGGGATTCGAACCTGTGTCCCCAGAACCTGACACTGGGCTTCTGGATTATTCATCCAGTGATGTTACCATGATGCTACTGTCCCCTAAATATACCAAAGCATCCCGTCCTCTGCTGAGTGTATTTTAACAACTGTATATAAGACACAGCTAGTCACTTTCAATTTGAATTATTGCTACAGCAGTATTCAAATTAAAATATACAAGCTTCTGTCAACATGGCTTCCATGTTGAATTTCCAGCAATCCTATCATCTCTCTGTGTGTATATTTGACTTGTAATGTCCATCAGCGATGGAGGTCGGGAAATATTCAGCACAATGACTTGCTTTGTTTTGTAAATAAACTATTCAGTGAAGAGTCTCCAACAGCTTCACTCAGCCTGTCAAAGCTGTAGGTTGGGCAGGTCCCTGTGTGGGTTGTATGGGCCCATCACACTCCTGCAATCCCTGCTTGCTGTGTACATGTGTCCATAGAGTCATAGAGGTTTACAGCAGGGAAACAGGCCCTTTGGCCCAACTTGTCCATGCCGCCCTTTTTTTAAAAATCTTAAACTAATCCCAATTGCCTGCATTTGGCCCATATCCCTCTATACCCATCGTACCCATGTAACTATCTAAATGCTTTTTAAAAGATAAAATTGTATCCGCCTCTACTACTACCTCTGGCAGCTTGTTCCAGACACACACCACCCTCTGTGAAAAACATTGCCCCTCTGGACACTTTTGTATCTCTCCCCTCTCACTTTAAACCTATGCCCTCTAGTTTTAGACTCCCCTACCTTTGGGAAAAGATATTGACTATCTAGCTGATCTGTGCCCCTCATTATTTTATAGACCTCTAAGGTCACCCCCCAGCTTCCTACGCTCCAAAGAAAAAAGTCCCAGTCTATCCAGCCTCTTCTTATAACTCAATCCATCAAGTCCCGGTAGCATCCTAGTAAATCTTTTCTGCACTCTTTCTGGTTTAATAGTATCCTTTCTATAAAAGGGTGACCAGAATTGCACACAGTATTCCAAGTGTGGCCTTACCAATGTCTTGTACAACTTCAACAAGACGTCCCAACTCCTGTATTCAATGTTCTGACTGATGAAACCAAGCATGCTGAATGCCTTCTTCACCACTCTGTCCACCTGTGACTCCACTTTCAAGGAGCTATGAACATGTACCCCTAGATCTCTTTGTTCTATAACTCTCCCCAATGCCCTACCATTAACTGAGTAAGTCCTGCCCTGGTTCAATCTACCAAACTGCATTACCTCGCATTTGTCTAAATTGAACTCCATCTGCCATTCGTCAGCCCACTGGCCCAATTGATCAAGATCCCGCTGCAATTGGAGATAACCTTCCTCACTGTCCACCATGCCACCAGTCTTGGTGTTATCTGCAAACTTACTAACCATGCCCCCTATATTCTCATCCAAATCATTGATATAAATGACAAATAACAGTGGACCCAGCACTGATCCCTGAGGCACACCGCTGGTCACAGACCTCCAGTTTGAAAAACAACCCTCTACAACCACCCTCTGGCTTCTGTCAAGAAGCCAATTTTGTATCCATTTAGCTACCTCACCCTGGGTCCCATGAGATTTAACTTTATGCAACAACCTACCATGCGGTACCTTGTCAAAGGCCTTGCTAAAGTCCATGTAGACAACATCAACTGCACTGCCCTCATCTACCTTCTTGGTTACCCCTTCAAAAAACTCAATCAAATTTGTGAGACATGATTTTCCACTCACAAAGCCATGCTGACTGTCCCTAATCAGTCTTTGCGTCTCTAAATGCCTGTAGATCCTGTCTCTCAAAATACCTTCCAACAATTTACCCACCACAGATGTGAGGCTCACTGGCCTGTAGTTCCCAGGCTTTTCCCTGCAGCCCTTTTTAAACAAAGGCACAACATTTGCCACTCTCCAATCTCCACATTGAACCTGGTGCCAGTTGAAGCTCGCTCTGTTTGTTTCTGTCCCACAACCCCTCTGTCTGGATGTTAGACTCGAGGAAGTGCTGGCTTAGGCCACAGCAGACTGAGACAATGTACCTTCTCGAGGCCTTGAGCTGGTGCCACTGCAGAGGTCAGACGTTCCCATCAGTAAATGAGTGGCCATTGGTATAGGCTGAGGGGCCGGTGATGAAGACGCACACGCACATGTGTGCTTACATTTCAACCTGTCTCTTAGCACAGATGTGGAGATGCCGGCGTTGGACTGGGGTGAACACAGTAAGAGTTTTAACAACAGATTATCCACTCCATCTGACGAAGGAGCAGGGCTCCAAAAGCTAATGGTATTTGCGACCAAATAAGCCTGTTGGACTTTAATCTGGTGTTGTCAAAACTCTTACTGTCTTAGCACAGAGCCATGATCAAACCCAGAGCTTTCTTGCCGTTACAGAACTGTATTCGAATATATCCCCCAATCGGCCTGGTACATTTAGTGTACTCCATTCTGGACAGGCTCAGTTCCTCCAGTCAGGTACTCCTGGTGGTTTAACTCCTAATATTAGGTGGTATCATCATGGGAATTGTGTTACAGCAGCTCCCTAATACATAGAACAGTACAGCACAGAACAGGCCCTTCGGCCCATGTTGTTGTGCTGAGCTTTGTCTGAAACCCAGATCAAGCTATTTCCTCCCTATCATCCCGAAGTACTCCATGTGCCTATCCAATAGCTTCTTAAATGTTCCTAAAGCTTCTGACTCCATTATCACTGCAGGCAGTCCATTCCACACCCCAACCACTCTCTGAGTAAAAGCCTACCTCGGACATCCTTCCTATATCTCCCACCATGAACCCTATAGTTATGGCCCCTAGTTACCACTCCATTCACCCGAGGAAATAGTCTTTGAACGTTCACTCTATCTATCCCCCTCATCATCTTATAAACCTCTATCAAGTCTCCTCTCAACCTCCTCCGCTCCAAAGAGAAAAGCCCAAGTCCCCTGAACCTTCCCTCATAAGACCTACCCTCCAAACCAGGCAGCATCCTGGTAAATCTCCTTTGCACTCTTTCCAGTGTCTCCACATCCTTCTTATAGTGAGGTGACCAGAACTGCACACAATATTCCAAACGTGGTCTCACCAAGGTCCTGTACAGGGTTAAACTCCATTTGCCATTTTTCAGCCCAGCTCTGCATCCTATCTATATCTCTTTGCAGCCTACAACAGCCCTCCACCTCATCCACTACTCCACCACTCTTGGTGTCATCAGCAAATTTACTGATCCTCCCTTCAGCCCCCTCCTCCAAGTCATTTATAAAAATGACAAATAGCAGAGGACCAAGCACTGATCCCTGTGGCAGTCCGCTGGTAACCAGTTTCCAGTCCGAAAATTTTCCATCCACCACCACCCTCTGTCTTCTGTTAGATAGTAAGAAGTTTAACAACACCAGGTTAAAGTCCAACAGGTTTATTTGGTAGCAAAAGCCACACAAGCTTTCGAGGCTCTGAGCCCCTTCTTCAGGTGAGTGGGAATTCTGTTCACAAACAGAACTTATAAGACACAGACTCAATTTACATGAATAATGGTTGGAATGCGAATACTTACAACTAATCCAGTCTTTAAGAAACAAAACAATGGGAGTGGAGAGAGCATCAAGACAGGCTAAAAAGATGTGTATTGTCTCCAGACAAGACAGCCAGTGAAACTCTGCAGGTCCACGCAACTGTGGGAGTTACAAATAGTGTGACATAAATTCTGATTCTAGGATCGCATGATAAAGACTCAGGAGGAAAAAAGCAGAAATATTTATGTGAAATAGTGTGACATAAACCCAATATCCCGGTTGAGGCCGTCCTTGTGTGTGCGGAACCTGGCTATCAGTTTCTGCTCCGCGACTCTGCGCTGTCGTGTGTCGCGAAGGCCGCCTTGGAGAACGCTTACCCGAATATCAGAGGCCGAATGCCCGTGACCGCTGAAGTGCACCGCTCGACAATCACCAGGCAAGACTGTTCTCTTCCTGTTGGGGAGCACTTCAGCGGTCACGGGCATTCGGCCTCTGATATTCGGGTAAGCGTTCTCCAAGGCGGCCTTCGCGACACACGACAGCGCAGAGTCGCGGAGCAGAAACTGATAGCCAGGTTCCGCACACACAAGGACGGCCTCAACCGGGATATTGGGTTTATGTCACACTATTTCACATAAATATTTCTGCTTTTTTCCTCCTGAGTCTTTATCATGCGATCCTAGAATCAGAATTTATGTCACACTATTTGTAACTCCCACAGTTGCGTGGACCTGCAGAGTTTCACTGGCTGTCTTGTCTGGAGACAATACACATCTTTTTAGCCTGTCTTGATGCTCTCTCCACTCCCATTGTTTTGTTTCTTAAAGACTGGATTAGTTGTAAGTATTCGCATTCCAACCATTATTCATGTAAATTGAGTCTGTGTCTTATAAGTTCTGTTTGTGAACAGAATTCCCACTCACCTGAAGAAGGGGCTCAGAGCCTCGAAAGCTTGTGTGGCTTTTGCTACCAAATAAACCTGTTGGACTTTAACCTGGTGTTGTTAAACTTCTTACTGTGTTTACCCCAGTCCAACGCCGGCATCTCCACATTCTGTTAGATAGCCAGTTACCTATCCAATTGGCCAAACTTCCCTCTTTCTCACACATCCTTACTTTCTTCATAAGCCGACCATGGGGGACTTTATCAAACGTCTTACTAAAATCCATGTATATGACATCAACTGTACTACCTTCATCTACATACTCAGTTACCTCCTCAAAAAATTCTATCAAATTTGTGAGGCAAGACTTGCCCTTCTCAAATCCGTGCTGACTTTCCTGGATTAAGCTGCATCTTTCTAAATGATCGTAAATTCTATCCCTGAGGGCCTTTTCCATCAACTTACCGACCACCGAAGTAAGACTAACCGGCCTATAATTACCAGGGTCATTTCTATTCCCTTTCTTAAACAGAGGAACCACATTCACCACTCTCCAGTCCTCTGGCACCACCCCCGTGGACACTGAGGATGCAAAGATCAATGCCAAAGGCTCTGCTATCTCATCCCTTGCCTCCCAAAGACTCCTAGGATATATTTCATCAGGCCCAGGGGACTTATCAACTTTCAGTTTATTCAAAATTGCTAGTACATCTTCCCTCCAAACATCTACTTCCTCCAGCCTATCAGCCTGTGACACCCTCTCTTCCTCAAAAACATGGCCCCTCTCCTTGGTGAACACCGATGAAAAGTATTCATTCATCACCTCTCCTATCTCTTCTGACTCCATGCACAAATTCCCACTGCCGTCCTTGACCGGCCCCAACCTCACCCTGGTCATTCTTTTATTCCTCACATAAGAGTGAAAAGCCTTGGGGTTTTCCTTGATCCGACCCGCCAAGGACATCTCATGCCCCCTCCTAGCTCTCCTAAGCCCCTTTTTCAGCTCATTTCTTGCTAACTTGTAACCCTCCATCGAGCCAACTGAACCTTGTTTTCTCAACCTTACATGCGCTTCCTTCTTCCTCTTGACAAGACATTCCACCTCTTTTGTGAACCATGGTTCCCTCACTCGGCCATTTCCTCTCTGCCTGGCAGGGACATACCTATCAAGGACACGCAGAATTTGTTCCTTGAAAAAGTTCCACTTTTCATTAGTGCCTTTCCCTGACAATTTTTGTTCCCATCCTATGCTTCCTAATTCCCGCCTGATTGCATCATAATTACCTCTCCCCCAATTGTAAACTATGCCCTGCCGTATGGTCCTCTCCCTCTCCATTGCAATAACAAAAGACACCGAATTGTGGTCACTATCTCCAAAGTGCTCTCCCACAACCAAATCTAACACTTGGCCCGGTTCATTTCCCATTACCAAATCCAATGTGGCCCCACCTCTTGTCGGCTTATTTAATTATAACTGGTGCAGACTGTATGCCGCAGTTTCAGTGTTGT
Source organism: Mustelus asterias (assembly GCF_964213995.1). NCBI lineage: Eukaryota > Metazoa > Chordata > Chondrichthyes > Carcharhiniformes > Triakidae > Mustelus > Mustelus asterias. The sequence continues at coordinate 713,299 of NC_135826.1, read as the reverse complement.
ATGTGCTGTGATTCCACACACTTCCCTTCCTGATCCAGTGTTGTGATAGGCTCTCACAGGCAGTGTGTGACCCCTCAGTGTGAAATATCCTTTTTCTCTTTAACAGAAGCCACCAGCTTTGGAGATCCCAGTGTCTGAGGTGACCAGAGTCGAGTCTCAGCCAAGTGCTACAGTCTCCGAGGACCCGCTGCACAGGAGTCTGTTAAATTCCGATACTCAGCCAGGCGGAATTCCGGAAGTTATACTCGTGCAGAGCAAGGATTCAGGGCAAGACGGGGCTTCTCCCACAGATACAAGCCAGGTTCCTACAGGATTCAGCGATTGGCTGGAGGAGCAGACAGGGAATGGGTTTGTGTTGAAGGAGAGGGAGGAGAAGGAACCTGTTTTTCCCAAGGGGCCCCAGATGCTTACTGACACTCAGGGTTCACTAGGAGAAATGGAGGGAACGCAGAGGAATGGGCCAAGTGTCAAAGTTGATTGCTCTCCTCCAAGTTGTGAAAATGGAACACGTTTACTTTCTCACAGTCCAGTCAGACTGATCGATTCAGAATCTTCTGTTTCCACCATTCCTATGTCTGAGATTGATTGTAACAATGATGTTATAATTCACGCACAGAAAGTTTCTGTTATCCAGCACCCAGTTACCGATAAACAGGATGTTTTAGTTAATGGTGGAGCGGGTATGATGATTTCCACCCAGGCAGAGGGTGAGAAAGGGTGGACCCCCTCCACAACATTAGCCACCATAAAGAGAGAAGCCAACTTTGACCTTCGAACCTACCATGCAGAGAAAAAGCCAACCAGTCTGTTTCCTGATGATGAGGAAGGTAAATACCAGACGGTAATCATTAAAGAAAGGGCTGATGATGAAATGCTTGCAAAGGAGAGGAGGCAGATCATTAGAAATCAAGCCATGAAGAAGAATGCCACCATTGCTGAGCGATGGGGCTCGGCAGAACAATTGGATATGGAGGAGAAACTCTCTTTTGGAGATTCCACACGCAAACAAGATGAAACTTGGACGTCTGAGACAGAAACTAATGCATCCTCTTCCCCCAATGAATCCTCCATCACTCATCCTGAAGACATCAACACTGAACAGATAAACTTCACAGCAGCTCGGCAACAGTTCCTCGCGATGGAAAGCTCACAGCAAGACGCCCCCATGAGTCCAAAGCTGTCTGCCCAACCCTACAGGGCCTGGAACCATTCTTCCAGACTCTCTCAATCAAGTCAATCTCTTCCCTACAAGGACAGCCGCACCTTGGACACAAGCCCAGTGGTCAGTCTAAAGGTTGTCACAGTTAATGAGCTACCTGACAGAGAGAAGGGGGCAACAGAAGAGCCTTCCAATATAGGTAAGAACGTCTTCATTGCTGAAAAAGTTGCAGCTGTGGAAAATGGTGATGGTGAGAGCCGGCGGAATCTCCCTGTGTACTCATCAATAGATGACCTGGATTCTGGATTGGGGGAGATGTGCAATGACTACAGTTATGGGTACGCCAGTGACGGGGGAGCATCAAATGAGATGCTAAACATTGGAACTGATAACAGCGGCACTTTTGAATCCTCTGAGCAGAAAGTGATGCTTGAAACCCCCATTGAGAAGGAAATCCGACTGGCAATGGAAAGGGAGGAGAGTCTTCGCAAGGAGAGAGGAATCAGGAAGCTGGGAGGCTCTGAGGAAATGGTGCAAATTAGGACCAAGCCACTATTATCTCCACTACCTCCAACATCTCCTTTCTCCAAATCAAAAGACAAAAACCGAATGGTGTTCTTTGTTCAGAGAGAAATTGAAATGGATTCCAAGCGGGAAGAGAAGCTGAGACAGGAGGGGAAGGTTAAGGGCCTGTACGATAAAGGAATCCCAGAGGAGGTGGAAAAACGCAAGATGGTCTTTGAGCAACAGGTGGATGATGTGCCAGTTGTACCACAGCTGGGCAGACAGCCCAAGGTGGCCACTTCTGCTTCACAGGAACCTCTTGATGTGTGCGACCTTCCAGAAGAAAGGAGCATGATCCAAGTCAATCCAACAGAATGTAAAGTAATCTTGCGGGAGAGTCCAGAATATCAGCTGTTTAGTAAAAGCAGTTCCACTCCAGAGCCTGCCACGCGGAGTACAGTGACAAAGCTGCCAGAAAGCCAGTCGACTCACGATGAAGAACCCTACATCCTGCGACCATTGAAGAGCCAGACTACCTTCCTGATTGAGCGGGAAATTGAGGAAGAACAGCGTCGGGAAGAGGAGCTCCGGGCTCGGAGACTGAGGGAGCAGCCTGCTGGGAGCCTTCCTTCAAGTAAGTGTATTGGCTTGGATCCTCCGATGGTGAAACTGTCGACGTTATGTTATTACTGCAGTGAAACTGACAACAGTGAAACTGACGGCAGCTCCTGGAATCCAGAGGTTGCTGCTAGTGATTCTATGGGTGGAAATGCCAATTTATTTGACTAAGTATCAGCTGGGACAGGAATAGCAGGATGTAGCTCTCCAGCTACACACTGGTGTTTCTCACCGAATTTATGACACTTTTTAAAGGGAGCCCCAATGTTTACAAAAAAAGCAATGTCCCCACGGGAATGAAACTCTCCGCTCTCCACCCCAACCCAGCTGCACCTTGTTGAATGAGGTGTAGCTATTAATGGCATAGTAACCATAGTAACTATATAATTACTGCTAAAACATACTGACCATGCGAGGCTAATTTATACTTGTGGAAAATCAAATCTCTCCATCAGTGTATGTTTTCGCTTACCTTTATTTTAGTTTCTTTCCTAACCCAATCCAAATTATTTATTTACCTCCCGAAAATTTAAGTTAAAAGTTCAGTTGCTGTCTGTTAGAATCCCTCAATGTGATTGGCTGCTAACCTACTTAGGGGTGTCATGTTAAGACAGCCTCTCCACCGGGATTTAAACTGTGATTGGGCAAAGGGAAATTCCCACGATGGGATCACTAGATTTTTATGGGTAGTTTTTCCCCCCACTAGGGCAGCAGCAAGCCGGGAAGGACTAGAGGAAAGTGGTGTGCCGCAGGGATCGGTGTTGGGTCCATTGTTGTTTGTCATCTATATCAATGATCTGGATGATAATGTGGTAAATTGGATCAGCAAATTTGCTGATGATACAAAGATTGGAGGTGTAGTGGACAGTGAGGAAGGTTTTCAAAGCTTGCAGAGGGATTTGGACCAACTAGAAAAATGGGCTGAAAAATGGCAAATGGAATTTAATGCAGACAAGTGTGAGATATTGCACTTTGGAAGGACAAACCAAAGTAGAACATAGAGGGTAAATGGTAGGACTCTGAAGAGTGCAGTTGAACAGAGGGATCTGGGAATACAGGTACAGAATTCCCTAAAAGTGACGTCACAGGTGGATAGGGTCGTAAAGAGTGCCTTTGGTACATTGGCCTTTATAAATCGGAGTATCGAGTATAAAAGTTGGAGTGTTATGGTAAGGTTATATAAGGCATTGGTGAGGCCGAATTTGGAGTATTGTGTACAATTTTGGTCACCTAGTTACAGGAAGGATGTAAATAAGGTCGAAAGAGTGCAGAGAAGGTTCACAAGGATGTTGCCGGGACTTGAGAAGCTGAGTTACAGAGAGAGATTGAATAGGTTGGGACTTTATTCCCTGGAGCGTAGAAGAATGAGGGGAGATTTGATAGAGGTGTATAAGATTTTGATGGGCATAGATAGAGTGAATGCAAGCAGGCTTTTTCCACTGAGGCTAGGGGAGAAAAAAAACCAGAGGGCATGGGTTAAGGGTGAAAGGAGAAAAGTTTAAAGGGAATATTAGGGGGGGCTTCTTCACGCAGAGAGTGGTGGGAGTGTGGAATGAGCTGCCGGATAAAGTGGTAAATGCGGGGTCACTTTTAACATTTAAGAAAAACTTGGATGGGTTCATGGATGAAGGTGTGAGGAGGGATATGGTCCAAGTGCAGGTCAGTGGGACTAGGCAAAAAATGGTTCGGCACAGACAAGAAGGGCCAAAAGGCCTGTTTCTGAGCTGTAATTTTCTATGGTTCTGTGAAAGGGTGATCGGTAACAGAGATTAAAATGTTCATGGTGCAAAAACCCCCAAACTCCACATTGGGTTTCCACACGGGGCTTTGTCACATCTCCAAGCAGCTCTGTCCCAACTGACTGGTTCATTTTTCCATTTCTGACTTTCAGTTCTTTAGTTTAATTTTGGGATGTGTTATAGGTATCTTTAGTGAGAGATTGTGACTGGGATTCTCCCCGGAAAAGTGCCGTATTTGCATAAAAACTGGAGTAAATCACGCTGGTTTTTCAGCAGGATTTTCAAAATGAATCTCCCACATTCTGTGCACTGCAGAGTGCCCTAGCGTGAATCACGCTGCAAATCAGTGGGCAGGGCCTATTCCCGCTGGAGAGGCTGGCAACACAGCACTGATTGGGCCACTGCGCATGCGCCGATCTGTCAGAGTGGATATTGGCATCAATGCAGTCGCTCAACACTGCCGGCCTCCCAGTCGCTGGCCAGCCCTGCGACCCTACATCGCTGACTGTGTGACCTCTCCACCACCCGATCCCTGGCCTCTCCGGGCCAGCCCAGATTCCCACCGTCTCCCCACCCCCCGTCCCGACCCACCTCGATCTCTACCCCCCTCCCCCGATCAGCCCCTTTCTTCCCTCTGCCACTGATCCTGAATGCAAAGTGTCAGCGGGACCCGCCACCCCCACCAACCTACTCCTCCCCCCCCCCACAGGCCCTGCCCTTCCCCCTTAGCACTGCTCAATGCCCAGTGGGCAGTGCTAAGGTGCCTCTTGGGCATTGACACTTTGCCCCAGGGGGCCAGGCTGGCACTGGGCAGAGGCAAATGGGCCTGTTGTTGTGGAGGGTCAGTCATCTCAGCTCCAGGACTTCTCTGCAGGAGTTCCTCAGGGTAGTGTCCGAGGCCCAACCATCTTCAGCTGTTTCATCAATGACCTTCCCTCCATCGTAAGGTCAGAGGTGGGGCTGTTCGCCGATGATTGCACAATGTTCAGCACCATTTGCAACTCCTCAGATACTGAAGCAGTCCATGTTCAAATGAAACAAGATCTGGACAATATCCAGGCTTGAGTTAACAAGTGGCAAGTAACATTTGCACCACACAAATGCCAGGCAATGATCACCACCAATAAGAGACACTCTAACCACTGCCCCTTAACATTCAATGGTGTTACCATCACTGAATCCCCCACTGTCAACATCCTTGGAGTTACCATTGACCAGAAACTCAACTGGACTCACCACATAAACACAGTGGCTACAAGACCAGGTCAGAGGCTAGGAACAATGCGGCAAGTAACTCACCTCCTGACTCCCCAAAGCCTATCCACCATCTACAAAGCACAAATCAGGAGTGTGATGGAATACTCCCCACTTGCCTGGATGGGTGCAGTTCCAACAACACTCAAGAAGCTCGACACCATCCGGGACAAAGCAGCCCACTTGATTGGCACCACATCCACAAACATCCACTCCCTCCACCACCAACGCTCAGTAGCAGCAGTGTGTACTATCTACAAGATGCATTGCAGCAATTCACCAAAGATCCTTAGACAGCAGCTTCCAAACCCATGACCACTTCCATCTAGAAGGACAAGGGCAGCAGATACATGTGAACACCACCACCTGCAAGTTCCCCTCCAAGCCTCTCACCATCCAGACTTGAAAATATATCGCTGTTCCCTCACAGTCGCTGGGTCAAAATCCTGGAATTCCTTCCCTAACAGCATTGTGGGTCAACCCACAGCACATGGACTGCAGCGATTCAAGGCAGCAGCTCACCCCCCACCTTCTCAAGGGCAACTGGGGATGGGCAATAAATGCTGACCAGCCAGCAACGCCCGTGTCCCACAAAAAAAAACTTCAATCCTGGGCCCGCTAATGGGATTTAAATACCGATTACAATATTTAAATCAGCGCAGAGCTGACGACGCCGGAAGGCTAGGCACCGGAGCCTCGTACAGGCTGTGACACCCAGCGGGGAGCCCGGTAAACTGCCTCTGCTGATGTCTCCCGGCAGCGAGCTTTGTATTGGTGTGCACTTGTGTTGGGTGTGTACTTGTGTTGGGGGTGTGTGCCATGTTGTGTACCTGTGTTGGGTGTGTATGCATTGGTGTGTATCCATGTTGGCGATATGTACCCGTGTTGGGTGTGCGTGCATTGGTGTGTACCCATGTTGGGTGTGTGTGTATTGGTGTGTATCCATGTTGACGATATGTACCCATGTTGGGCGTGTGTGTATTGGTGTGTACCCGTGTTGCCTGTTGTTATTTCCATGTGGGGTATTTTCACTTAAGGAGATATTTTAACTCTCTGCAGCCAGAGCCTCCACACCAGACAGCCCAAATTCCACTTTCAATCCGGTGTTCCCTGGACAACCTTCCCGAGCTGTGGTTTCAGATGGAGAGCAATCCCCCAGCCTCCTCGGAATGCTTCAGAGACAGGAACGGCAAAAATCATCGGAGAAAAAGGATGACTCCTCAGTAAGTTGAAAGTGGAGGTGGAAACTCATGCACATATTCCAAATTGAAAAGGCGTTCGTGGTCCAGGTTTGACGGAACAGCTAGGAATATAATTCCAAACATCAATAAATATTCAGAGGTCAGATGGTAAGGAAGACTGTGATTGGAGATAAAGTCTTGAGGAACCCATTTCCTTCAAACTAGAAGTAACTGGTGATGGTGAAGAGGATTGAATGAGATCGCTACCATTTTTGTATCACTCCAAAATCTGATCAATGTGCAGGGTGATGAGGGTGGGGATTGGACCTAGGTACAATACTCTTTTGGAGGGTCAGTGTAGACTCGATGGGTTAAATAGCCTTTTCTGCACTGTAGATATTCTATGATTGTGGTTTAAATACATAGGAACAGAAGTAGGCCATTCAGCCCCTTGAGCCTGTTCAATGTTTCAGTAAGATCATGATTGCTCTGTGACCTCGCCCCATATATTTGCCTTTACCCCCATACCCCTTTATATCTTTGACAAAAACCTATCAATCTAATATTTTAAATTACCCATCTGATCTGACATCATTTGCCTTTTGCAGAAGAATTCCAAACTTCTCCCCCTCTTTGTGTGAGAAGTGTTTCCCCCTGGAAAGCCTGGCTCTGGTTTTTAGACTGATCTCTAATCCTAGACTCCTGTCTATCAGAAATGGTTCTATGCATCACAGCACCCCTTAACCTTCTGCATTCCGAGGTGTACAACCTAGTTGGTGTGATCGCTCCTCATAATTTAACCCATAGTCTCCAGGTGACATTCTAGAAAGTCTAGAATTTCTCCCTCCAAGGCGAGTATATCTTCCAAGAACTACTACGTGTACTCCAGGTGCAGTTGAATCATTTTGATCATTTAATGTAGCTTTTCATGACATTTTAATGGAATATTTATTTGACTTTGAAATTCTTTGGACCTCCACAGGTTTTAGTTTGCCACCATTTTGAAAACACCTTGTTCAGTCCTTGTTAGGTCCAAAGTGGATGACATCACATTTTTCTTGATCTATCAATGTCCCTTTGGAAATTTTTTCGCTTTTATCAAAACTGTTTGCAATTAGAACACATCTTTGTGTCATTGGCAAATTTGGATCTGTGACTTCCTAACCCTGGGTTAACAAAGACACTGATCCATGTTAGGACCACAACTGTTCAATGAGTCATGGGCAGCCAATTAGCTTACTTGTCCAATATTCTGATTGTCTGTCTCTTGCTGCTTATCCAGTCTACAGACACTTGCCTTCAATTCCATTGTCTTCAGTCTCTTAGAACCATAGAAAATTACAGCTCAGAAACAGGCCTTTTGGCCCTTCTTGTCTGTGCCGAACTATTTTTTGCCTAGTCCCACTGACCTGCACTTGGACCATATCCCTCCACACCCCTCTCATCCATGAACCCATCCAAGTTTTTCTTAAATGTTAAAAGTGACCCCTTTATCACTTTATCCGGCAGCTCATTCCACATTCCCACCACTCTCTGCGTGAAGAAGCCCCCCCCTAATATTCCCTTTAAACTTTTCTCCTTTCACCCTTAACCCATGCCCTCTGGTTTTTTTCTCCCCTAGCCTCAGTGGAAAAAGCCTGCTTGCATTCACTCTATCTATACCCATCAAAATCTTATACACCTCTATCAAATCTCCCCTCATTCTTCTACGCTCCAGGGAATAAAGTCCCAACCTATTCAATCTCTCTCTGTAACTCAGCTTCTCAAGTCCCGGCAACACCCTTGTGAACCTTCTCTGCACTCTTTCGACCTTATTTACATCCTTCCTGTAACTAGGTGACCAAAACTGTACACAATACTCCAAATTCGGCCTCACCAATGCCTTATATAACCTTACCATAACACTCCAACTTTTATACTCGATACTCTGATTTATAAAGGCCAATGTACCAAAGGCACTCTTTACGACCCTATCCACCTGTGACGTCACTTTTAGGGAATTCTGTACCTGTATTCCCAGATCCCTCTGTTCAGTTGCACTCTTCAGAGTCCTACCATTTACCCTGTACGTTCTACTTTGGTTTGTCCTTCCAAAGTGCAATATCTCACACTTGTCTGTGTTAAATTCCATTTGCCATTTTTCAGCCCATTTTTCTAGTTGGTCCAAATCCCTCTGCAAGCTTTGAAAACCTTCCTCACTGTCCACTACACCTCCAATCTTTGTATCATCAGCAAATTTGCTGATCCAATTTACCACATTATCATCCAGATCATTGATATAGAAGACAAACAACAATGGACCCAACACCGATCCCTGCGGCACACCACTAGTCACAGGCCTCCACTCGGAGAAGCAATCCTCCACAACCACTCTCTGGCTTCTTCCATTGAGCCAGTGTCTAATCCAATGTACTACCTCCCCATGTATACCCAGCGACTGAACCTTCCTAACTAACCTCCCATGAGGGACCTTGTCAAAGGCCTTGCTGAAATCCAGGTAGACAACATCCACCGCCTTCCCTTCATCCCCTTTCCTGGCAACCTCCTCGAAAAACTCTAATAGATTGGTCAAACATGACCTACCACGCACAAAACCATGTTGACTCTCCCTAATGAGTCCCTGTCTATCCAAATATTTGTAGATCCTACCCCTTATCACACCTTCCAATAACTTGCCCACCACCGATGTCAAACTTACTGGCCTATAATTTCCCGGATTTCTTTTGGAACCTTTTTTAAACAACGGAGCAACATGAGCCACCCTCCAATCATCCAGCACCACCCCCGTGAATACTGACATTTTAAATATGTCTGCCAGGGCCCCTGCAAGTTCAACACTAGCTTCCCTCAAGGTCCGTGGGAATACCCTGTCCAGTCCTGGGGATTTATCCACTCTGATTAGCCTCAAGACAGCGAGCACCTCCTCCCCTTTAATCTGTAAAGGTTCCATGACCTCCCTACCTGTTTGCCCTATTTCCATAGACTCCATGCCTGTTTCCTCAGTAAATACTGATGCAAAAAAACCATTTAGGATCTCCCCCATCTCTTTTGGTTCCATACACAGTCTACCACTCTGGTCTTCAAGAGGACCAATTTTATCCCTCACTATCCTTTTGCTCCTAACATACCTATAGAAGCTCTTTGGATTTTCCTTCACTCTGTCTGCCAAAGCAACCTCTTTTAGCCCTCCTGATTTCCCTCTTAAGTAGCTTCTTGCACTTTTTATACTCCTCGAGCGTCTGATCTGTTCCTTGCTGCCTGTACATTTCATACAACTCTCTCTTCCTCTTAATCACTGTTACAATCTCCCTCGAGAACCAAGGTTCCTTATTCCTATTTACTTTGCCTTTAATCCTGACAGGAACATACAAACTCTGCACTCTCAAAATTTCTCTTTTGAAGGCCTCCCACTTTCCATTTACATCCTTACCAGAGAACAGCCTGTGCCAATCCACACTTCCCAGGTCCCTTCTCATTTCATCAAATTTGGCCTTTTTCCAGTTCAGAACTTCAACCCGAGGACCAGATCTATCCTTATCCATGATCAGGTTGAAACTAATGGCATTATGATCACTGGATCCAAAGTGTTCCCTCACACTCACATTTATCACCTGCCCTAACTCTCTCTCATAAGGGACTTGATTGAATGCCTTCTGGAAGTTTGTATAAATAACATCTGTCGACATTCCCCTGTCCGCTTGTTTAGATACCTTTTTAAAACGATTAATCTGATTTTTCAGGCATGACCATCTCTTTGGTTTTGCAGTCAGCGGAATATTTTCGAGGTGTTCTTTCACTTGATTTCTAATTCTAGACTGTAATAATTTCCCGACTACAAATGTTACACTCACTGTCTGTGCAGAGTCTGCATGTTCTCCCCGTGTCTGCACAAGTTTCCTCCGGGTGCTCCGGTTTCCTCCCACAGTCTGAAAGTCGTGCTGGTTAGGGTGTATTGGCCGTGCTAAATTCTCCCTCAGTGTTACCCAAACAGGTGCTGGAGTGTGGCGACTAGGGGATTTTCACAGTAACTTCATTGCAGTGTTAATGTAAGCCTACTTGTGACACTAATACTTAAACTTAATTCCCTGGTTTCCCGCTCTCGCCTATCTGAGAGAGGAGAGTGAGATCTCCAGTCTAAAGGAACAGTTCCTGAACAGACAGAACCTTGCAAGATCATAGTTGGAGAACTGCAGTGTTCTCACTGACATCTGTAAAACCTTGGGATGGAAACTACCTGACTATAGGGATTTGCCATCTTTAGTGATCGTCATTTCTTCATTACTGTTATTTTGTTTACAGTAATTATGATGAATCTCAGACCTGATTCAAGATTTGTTCCATTGGGATCACAGAGGGGGTTAGCAGGATAAATGAGGGTTACGGGATTGTGGTCGGTACAGACTTGATGGGCTGAATGGCGGCCTCCTGTATTGTTGGGGTTCTATGAATTGTTATGGTGCAGAAAGGAGGCCATTTGGCCCATTGTGCCTATACCAGCTCTCCAAATGAGCATCATGGCTTAGTGCCTTTCCCCGCATCTCTGCACATTGTTTCTATTCAAATAATCATCTAATACCCTCTTGAATGCCTCAATTGAACCTGTCTCCACCACAATTCCAGGCAGAGCATTCCAGATCCCAACCACTCGCTGACCTCCTTGCTCTTGTACTCTGTTAAAGCCCAGAATACTATATGCTTTACTGACTGCTCTCTCCACCTGGCCTGCCATCTTCAATGATCTCTGCACATATGCACCCAGGTCCCTCTGCTGCTGCACCCTCTTTACGAATTTTACCCTTTAATTTATGTTGTGTCTCCATGTTCTTCCCACCAAAATACATCACCTCACACTTCTCCACATTGAAGTTCATCTGCCAACTCCATAACCTTCTCTGTGTCCTTTTGAAGTTCTACACTGTCTTCCTCAGAGTTTACAATGTGTCCAAGTTTTGTGTCATCCACAAGCTTTGAAATTGTCCCCTGCACACCAAGATCTCGATCATTAATATATATCAGGAAAAGCAAGGGTCCCAATGCCAACCCCTGGGGAACTCCACTACAAACCATCCTCCAGCCCAAAAAATATCCATTGATCGTTACTCTCTGCTTCCTATCATTCAGCCAATTTTGTATCCATATTGCTATTATCCCTTTTATACCGTGAGCTATAACTTTTCTCATAAGTCTGTTGTGTGGCACTATATCAAATGCCTTCTGAAAGTCCATGTACACCACAACAGCATCACCCTCATTGATCCTTTCAAGTTAGTTAAACATGATTTACCCTTTAGAAATCCATGCTGGCTCTTAGTAATCAACCCACATTTTTCCATCTGACTAATTCTGTCCTGAATAATTGTTTCTAGAAACAGCTGATGTTAAACTGGCTGCCCTGTAATTGCTGGGGTTATCCTTACAACCTCTTTTGAACCAGGGCGCAACACATACAATTCTCCAGTCCTCTGGCACCTCCTCTGGTGGAGACTGGGAGATTGTGGCCAGCACTTCTGCAATTTCCATCTGCGCATGTGCTGTGAATACTGATGTAATTATTCAGTAAGTCTGACATTTCATTAAGAGATCGTAATGGTCAGTTATCCTGGGGAAACAAATGTGAATATTAGGCTTGATTGATAATGTTTCTCGTGAATAACCTGCTAGCCTCATTTGTGAAGAATAGGTCCTCCGTTAGGAATCATTGTTGACACCTTTAGCCCCCTGAGATCTGCACCATGTCACCCCCTTCTCCATCCTCCTCTGGTCTGTATCTCTTTCTTGACTTTCTCTCTCTCTCTCTCTCTCTCTCTCGAGTAAAATGGGCCTATGTTATAACTTAGTGCTGATATTTTTAAGTGTAAAGCTCCACATGCTGTACAGTAGCTAGCACCATCACCTTGTGTTCTTATAATGATCACCAGGTCAGATTGAATGGTGCTATGTGCCTACAGATGCAGCAGAGGTTAGCGACTGAGTGACGATCTCACTGAAACAGCAGAATAGCGACAGACCCGGTGGCCTATAGTCAGGAATGAGAATTGTGAAGTGAATTCAGGCAGCAGAAGTTACAATTTGTTTGATTATATTACTTTACTCCTGATGCAAGTTTTGTTTCCAACTTCAGTACGCTGGTATCGAGGCTTCTGATGAAATCAACATTGAGGTAGTCACCTTTTGTTACTGCCACCCTCGCTGTTTTAGCAGCTGCAGCTGGCTGTTTTTAATTCCATGTTACTAACTGCTTGGCTGTTGCTTTGAGAAGTGGACTGAAATGCTCTCTGAGTAGAGGGTTGTGTCACTAACATTGCTGCTTTTACTAAACCATCTGCAATGGCGATAGTTCTGGCTTTTTCATTCCTTCATGAGCCATGGCCAGGCCAACATTTGTTCCCCATGCTTAACTTCCCTTTGGAAGCTGTCTCGAACCATTACAGCCATTCAGTGTAAGTATACTCACGGTGATGTTCGAGAGGTAATTCCAGGTTTTCACCCAGCGGCAGTGAAGGAACAGCGACATGATCCCAGGTCAGGATAATGTGCGACTCGGAGTGGAACTTACAGGGTGTGGTATTCCTTCATTTCCTACACCTGCTGCACTTGTCCAGCTAGATAGAGCTCATTGCTTTGAAATGTCATCATGAACATTGACGGAGAACCAGATGTCTGGCCATCTGTTTCTGGCAATCCAGTTCTCAGTGGGGTTCATTGTGAATGCTTAGCTGAGCTCTAACACGATGCATTAGCTCAGCAGCTGTCTGTTTGGTCAAACTGAAGTGGAGTATTTGCTTTGCTTGATTGACATCTTCATGAGGTTATAATACGTTTCTGTGATCTATTTCGTTAATGTCTATATTTATTTGGACAAGATTAGGAGGTGTGAAATAGGTATAGCTTCTGTTACTGTGACTACAACAACCCTATCTGACTGACACTTTCACACGGTTGTATGAGTGGCAGTGTTGTTTTGAAAGGTTTCTAATTGGGTGATTTTTTTCTCAGTGTTTCAACATTTCCAGTAGTTATTATCTGCCTCATTGGTTGTGTACCGAGAGCATGCTGTGTGAGTGGGCTTGAAGGACCATGAAGTGGTATGGGAAAGAGTTGGGAGGTGGAAGTGTGTCAGGGTGAGGCTGGAGATCCCAACCACTTTTAATGTAACTGGGGCAAAGTCTGAGAGAACCAAGGCAGGCCAATGAACCAGCCCGCCTTAGCACTCAGCTGCCCCCCGTCAGTGCCTGTGATCTGTATCCTGAGTTGGCAGCAGATTGAACATTTCCCAACGTGAACCACCTGCCTCAGTAGCAGAAATCCAGCCCAATTCCACACGCACACCGCGCACATGCGCGCACACGCACTCTCCGCGCACTCTCCATGCATGCACGCGCATGCACACTCCTCGCACGCACACTCCATGCATGCACTCTCCGCGCCAACGCGCGCACGCACACTCCTCGCACGTGCGCACACACTCTGCGCACGCACGGCACACTCCACGCACGTGCATGCACACTCTGCGCACTCCACGCGCACGCATGCACACTCCACGCACGCGCGGCACACTCCATGCACGCGCACTTCGCACGCGCGTGCACACTCCATGCACGCGCACTTCGCATGCGCGTGCACACGCACTCCACACACACGCACTCCACACAGCGCGCGCCCACACGTCACATGCGCACGCACACGCACAATGCAACATATTCTGGACCCTGTGTTATTGCCACTCTTTCACAGAGGGATAATCATTACATTTATTGGCTTTGTCTGTTTGGACTCATGATGGGTGTCAGTGTTGTGATAGTTTCCAATTCTGCCTCTCTGACTTGTGTTTTTTTGGCTCTAGGTGCTGGAATCTACCAGAGTAACTCGACGTAAGAGTGCACTGGCGCAGCGCTGGGAGGCAGGAATGTTCTACAACCATCTGGAGGAATGACCTGACATTTTCCTATTGTAGATAGATCTATAGTAATATTCTGAAAAGCACTGCCTGGTGAATAGAAATGAAGTTCTCTCTTGCACTCTGGACTGATTTGACTCTGAATATTTGTATATACAGTTGTATAGATTCCCTGGCTGTGGATTTGAGCTCAGGCCACAGCCTTCCTTTGCTTCCAGCCTTATGAAGAGGATGACTCTGGTAGCTGTGAATGAGATGGTGGGTTACTGATTGATTGGCTGGCTTTCCTCACCAGTTCCCTTACATCATGGATCTCTCAGTTGCCTTTCTTTTGTTGAAATGAATGTATTAATAAATGTACTTGAAAAGTAGGCCCGAGGCCTGGGTTCCATGATGAAAATGATCAGTGAAAATCTTTGCTAACTGTTCCAAAATCAGTTCTTTGCAGCGAAGCAAAATTTTGCTTGTGTGCCATTATTTAAAACAGAATCTCATCAAGAAATCAGTATCTGCAATAAAGTGCACTTGCTGAACATATCCACACTGTGTTTGTGTGTGTGTGTGTGCATGTGAGGAAGCAAAAAATCCAAATCCACCACATCCACTGCGGTCCCCTTATCCATCTTAATTGTTGCATTTTGAAAAATCCTTCCAGAATTGTCAGACACAACTTTCCTTCGATTCCCCCCTCATATCAGCCCTGCTCAATCACATTCTGATTCTCAAAGTGTCCCCTTAACATGTCCCTCACAATAGATTCTGGCATTTTGCCAGTGACTGATGTTTAGTTCACTGACCTGTAGTTACCTGCTCTCTCTCTCTCCCTCCCCCGCTAATTGGTGGGGTTATGTTTGCTGATTCCCAGTCTTTAGCATCGAAAGAATTTTGGAAGGTTAAAACAAGTAGATCTGTGATCTCTGCAGCTCCCTCTTCCTAGTCTTCGGGGCCAGATCTGCTTCCACTCAGCATTATCGTCTTTTCCAGTCTGGTGTCGTCACTTATCCTGATTTCTTGAAGTTACTCATTTTCCATAGATCCTTGCTTGGTTCCTCATTATTTCTGGAATGTTTATTGTGAAATAGATACAATTCTTTGTTTAATATCGCTGCTGCCATTCCCTTATTGATTATTATAATTTCCCCTGCCTCTAAAGGGCCATAAGACCATAAGACATAGGAGCGGAAGTAAGGCCATTCGGCCCATCGAGTCCACTCCACCATTCAATCATGGTTGATTTCAACTCCATTTACCCGCTCTCTCCCCATAGCCCTCAATTCCTCGAGAAATCAAGAATTTATCAATTTCTGTCTTGAAGACGCTCAACGTCTCGGCCTCCACAGCCCTCTGTGGCAATGAATTCCACAGACTCACCACTCTCTGGCTGAAGAAATTTCTCCTCATCTCTGTTCTAAAGGGCCCATTAATCTCTTCCCATTTACAAACCTATGAAAACAATTACAATCTCTTTTTGTCTAATGTGACTACTCTACATTCCCACTCCCCCAAAAGAGAAAATGCTGGAAAATCTCAGCAGGTCTGGCAGCATCTGTAAGGAGCGAAAAGAGCTGATGTTTCGAGTCCAGACGACCCTTTGTCAAAGCTAAAAGGCATAGAAGGTGGGAGATATTTATACTGTAGGGTGAGGGAATGAAAGATGATTCATGGCCACAAAAACAAGGGGAAAGGCTGCTAATGGCAGTCCAGAGTGAGATTGGAAGGTGTGAATGGTCAAGTGGCAGAGAAGCTGAAATCAGGGGGTAAACTGTGACAGATGAAGATGGGGGGGGGCGCGGGGGAGATAGCGGGGGGGCGCGGGGGAGATGGGGGGAAGGGCGCGGGGGAGATGGGTGGGAGACGCGGGGGAGATGGGTGGGAGACGTGGGGGAGATGGGTGGGAGAGAGGTAAAATTGAAAGAAAGGGGAAGCAAAGGGGGATGAAAGAGTGGGGAGGAAAGAAAAATAAAGACAAAGAAATAAAGGGTAGAGAACAGTTAAAAATTAAATGAAATGAAAACAAAGGGGGGGGGGCGGTAGAGCTAATCATCTGAAGACTGAATTCAATGTTGAGACCAGAAGGCTGCAACGTGCCTAGCCGGAAGATGAGATGCTGTTCCTCCAGTTTGCGTTGAGCTTCACTGGAACATTGCGGCAGGCCAGTTAGGGTTGATAAATGGTCTTGTAGTTAGGATCCTCTTGGAAAGAGTGATCACAACATGTGAGAATTTCCGATTCAGATTGAAAAGTTGAAGGCAGCGTCACATACTAGAGTTTTAGTGCTGGGCAGAGGTAATTACACAGGCCTGAGGAAAGAGTCAGGCCTCGTGGACTGGACACAAATATTAAAAGGCAAGCAGGACAGTTGAAGGACAGTGGCAAATGTTTACGGAGATACTAAATATCTCTCAAAGTGTATTCCTGAGAGGAAGAGGAATTATAAAAAGCTGAAAAATCATCCATGGCGAGACGAGGAAGTGAAGGATAACATAAAGGTGAAAAGTAGGGCGTGCCATACTGCAAATGTTAGTGGCACTCTGGAGAATTGGGAGAGCTTTAAATGTCAGTAAAAGGGTTACTAGAAGTAAAATCAAAAGTGCTAAGATGAACTCCGAAAGGAAACTAGCAGAAAACATAAACACAGATACCAAAAGCTTCTATAAGTATATAAAGAGGGAGAGAACAGCTAAAGTAAATGTTGGCCCTTTAGAGGACAATACTGGTGAGGTATTAATGGGGAACACAGAGATGGCAGAGGCACCAATCCAATACTTTGCTTCTATCTTCACGGTAAAAAATAATCTTTTCCCAAAACTGCAGTTACTACAGAGGAACTTGGTGCAATAACCATCACTAGGGAGAAGATATTGAATACATTAATGGGATTAAAGGTAGATATAGGGTATTAATGGAGGTGGCAGTGGAGATAGTGGATGTGTTCTTTGTATTCTGGTAAGATCCCGGTGGATTGGAAACGCGCTAATGTGGCACTCTTATTCAAAAAGAGAGAGGCAAAAGGTAGGAAACTATAGGCCGGTTAGCTTGACCTCTGTTGGGGAAGTTGCAGGAATCAATCATTAAGGAGGAGATGACTGAGCATTTGGAAAGACAAAGCTCAATCCACCATTGACAGCATAGTTTTATGAAGAGTGAGTCATGCTTTACAAGCTTGAGTTCTTTGAGGACATAACCAACAAGGTGGATAGTGGGGAACCTGAAGGTGTGGTATATTTAGACTTCCAGAAGGTGTCTAACATGGTGCTGCATAAAAGATTGATCCAGTAGGTGAGATCACAGGGGATTGGGGGTAGAGTACTGGATTGGATTGAGGATTGGCTGACTGACAGAAAGCAGAGGGTCGGGATAAATGGGTCCTTCTCTGGCTGGCGAAATGGAACTAGCGGGGTGCCGCAGGGGTCAGTCCTCCAACCTCAACTATTTACAATCAATACAAATGATCTGCAAGCAGGGACAGAGTGTAACATAGCAAAATTTGCAGATGATACTAAAATAGGTGGGAAAGCCGGCAGTGAAGAGGATATAAAGAGTTCACTGATGGATATTGGTAAGCTAGGAGAATGGGCCAGAATCTGGCAGATGGAGTTACATGCGGATAAGTGTGAGGTTATCCATTTTGTTGGAAAAATAAACGGGGAAATTATTATTTAAATGGGAAGCAGATTCAAAGTGTGTCAGTGCAGAGAGATCTGGGTGTCCTTGTGCATGAGTCTCAGAAAGTGGGAATGCAGGTGAAGCATGTAATAAAAAAGGCAAATGGAATCTGGGCATTGATTGAAAAGGACTGGAATTTAAAGGTAAAGAAGTGTTGTTACAATTGTATAGGGTGTTGGTGAGATCACACCTGGATTATTGTGTCCAGTTTTGGTCTCCTTACTTGAGGAAGGATGTGTTG
The DNA here is from genome assembly GCF_964213995.1 of Mustelus asterias. Classification (NCBI taxonomy): domain Eukaryota; kingdom Metazoa; phylum Chordata; class Chondrichthyes; order Carcharhiniformes; family Triakidae; genus Mustelus; species Mustelus asterias. The sequence goes on along the minus strand of NC_135826.1, from coordinate 695,040 downwards.
GCATTGGAGGCAGTTCAGAGGAGGCTCACCAGGTTGATTCCGGGGATGAAAGGCTGTCGTATGAGGAGAGGTTGGATAGCTTGGGCTTGTGCTCGCTGGAGTTCAGAAAAATGAGGGGTGATCTGATTGAGGTATATAAAATGCTAAAGGGGTTTGATAAGGTGGACGTTGAACAGGAGTTCCCCCTTGTGGGACAGTTGGGAACAAGAGGTCACAGCGATAGAGTGAGAGGAGGTAGGTTCAAAACTCACTGCCCCAGAGTGCAGTGGAGGCAGAATCAATCAACAGATTCAAGAAAGAAAAGCGGGATAAAGGGCTATTGGGAGCAGACAGGAAAGTGGAGTTGAGACCAGGATAAGATCAGCCATGTTCATGTTTAATGGCGTAGCAGGCTCGACGGGTTGAATTACCGACTCCTGCTCCTAATTCCCTGTCCCTCCCCGTGAATGTGGGAGACCTTTCTTATTGAGTAAGCAGAGGCTAGTCCAATGAGGAGCGGACAGCGGGGGTTTCTAAACCTGCTGCTGAACCCGGAGCGGTGTTGTAGGTCATAGAATCATAGAAACCCTACAGTGCAGAAGGAGGCTATTCGGCCCATCAAGTCTGCACCGACCACAATCCCACCCAGGCCCTACCCCCACATATTTACCCGCTAATCCCTCTAACCTACGCATCCCAGGACTCTAAGGGGCAATTTTTAATCTGGCCAATCAACCTAACCCGCACATCTTTGGACTGTGGGAGGAAACCGGAGCACCCGGAGAAAACCCACGCAGACACGAGGAGAATGTGCAAACTCCACACAGACAGTGACCCGAGCCGGGAATCGAACCCGGGACCCTGGAGCTGTGAAGCAGCAGTGCTAACCACTGTGCTACCGTGCCGCCCTAACCACTGTGCCGCCCGAGGTGTTGACTGTCTCACTGGAGACCGTGGGTGCAGCCATTCTCTTGGTACACAATGAAGGGTCTCATTGGTGGCGTTTGGCTAAATTGCTACATTGGTGTCGAGGAGAAAATGTTTTTTATCCCCTTCTCTCCCTCTGGACAATCTCCGTGAGTCAAGAATCTACTCTGGTAAACTTGAGCCCTATGACACCGTGAGGAAAACTGGACCAATACACTGAGCACATGCATTACTTCTTCCATCCGAACTACATTGAAGGAGGCGGAAAACATGAAGTTACATTTTGACGGCATGCAGGGCTCCAACTTTCAGCGTGATAAAAAGTCTGACCAATCCAGATGCCCCGATTCCAAACTATTAATGAGCTAGTAGACCTGGTGAGAAACCACTCTGACCCATTGCCCTCTGTAATCCTCCAGCGATACTGCTTCAGCATGGCTGGGAGAATCCCTGGGGAACCTGTCACTGAGTTCTTGGCCAGGATGCAGAAATTGGCTGAATAGTGTGAATTTAGGCCACCTCTAAATGAAATGTTGCGGGACAGATTGGTATGTGGCATAAATGACCCAACCATCCAAAAGAAGCTGTTGGCAGAATCCAATTTGGACTTTAAAAAGCCGTTGAGGTAGCCTTATCACTTGAGAAGGTGGGAAAAGGGGCTCAGGAGCTACAGGGGCATCAGGCAACAACATCCAACTAGGAGGAGGGGCCTTGTGTGATCAGCCCTCAATGGAGAGTGCTTGTGTTAAAGGGCCCCTTCTGATATAGGAACTTTAATGTCATGGCCAGACAGTCAGGGAAAGGCAGCATTAGAGAATACACTCCAAAAACGTGTAGTTGCCAGATGATGGATTACTGCGAGCAATGTCAAAGGATACAGCCAAGGTGACGCTTTGGGAACAGGGTAGAATTTACAGCAGGTTTATAAACCCCCGGCTGTCCGCTTCTCATTGGACTAGCCTCTGCTTACTCAATAAGAATAGGAGATAGGAGAGGCGCTAAATGAATATTTTTCGTCAGTATTCACACAGGAAAAAGACAGTGTTGTCGAAGAGAATACTGAGATACAGGCTATTAGACTAGACGGGATTGAGGTTCATAAGGAGGAGGTGTTAGCAATTCTGGAAAGTGTGAAAATAGATAAGTCCCCTGGGCCGGATGGGATTTATCCTGGGATTCTCTGGGAGGCTAGGGAGGAGATTGCAGAGCCTTTGGCTTTGATCTTTATGTCGTCATTGTCTACAGGAATAGTGCCAGAAGACTGGAGGATAGAAAATATTGTCCCCTTGTTCAAGAAGGGGAGTAGAGACAACCCTGGTAATTATAGGCCAGTGAGCCTTACTTCTGTTGTGGGCAAAGTTTTGGAAAGGATTATAAGAGATAGGATTTATAATCATCTAGAAAGAAACAATTTGATTAGGGATAGTCAATACGGTTTTGTGAAAGGTAGGTCGTGCCTCACAAACCTTATTGAGTTCTCTGAGAAGGTGACCAAAGAGGTGGATGAGGGTAAAGCAGTTGATGTGGTGTATATGGATTTCAGTAAAGCGTTTGATAAGGTTCCCCATGGTAGGCTATTGCAGAAAATACGGAGGCATGGGATTGAGGGTGATTTTGCGGTTTGGATCAGAAATTGGCTAGCTGTAAGAAGACAGGGCGATGGTTGATGGGAAATATTCATCCTGGAGTTCAGTTACTAGTGGTGTACCGCAAGGATCTGTTTTGGGGCCACTGCTGTTTGTCATTTTTATAAATGACCTGGATGAGGGCGTAGAAGGCTGGGTTAGTAAATTTGCGGATGACACTAAAGTCGGTGGAGTTGTGGACAGTGCGGAAGGATGTTGCAGGTTACAGAGGGACATAGATAAGCTGGAGAGCTGGGCTGAGAGGTGGCAAATGGAGTTTAATGCGGAAAAGTGTGAGGTGATTCACTTTGGAAGGAGTAACAAGAATACAGAGTACTGGGCTAATGGTAAGATACTTGGTAGTGTGGATGAGCAGAGAGATCTCAGTGTCCATGTCCATAGATCCCTAAAAGTTGGCACCGAGGTTGATAGGGTTGTTAAGAAGGCATATGGTGTGTCAGCTTTTATTGGTAGAGGGATTGAGTTTCAGAGCCATGATGTCATGTTGCAGCTGTACAAAACTCTGGTGCAGCCTCACTTGGAGTATTGCGTACAGCTCTGGTCGCCGCATTATAGGAAGGATGTGGAAGCGTTGGAAAGGGTGCAGAGGAGATTTACCAGGATGTTGCCTGGTATGGTGGGAAAGTCTTATGAGGAAAGGCTGAGTGACTTGAGGCTGTTTTCGTTAGAGAGAAGAAGGTTAAGAGGTGACTTAATAGAGGCATACAAGATGATCAGAGGATTAGATAGGGTGGACAGTGAGAGCCTTTTTCCTCGGATGGTGATGGCTAGCACGAGGGGACATAGCTTTAAATTGAGGGGTGATAGATATAGGACAGGTGTCAGAGGTAGTTTCTTTACTCAGAGAGTAGTAAGGGCGTGGAATGCCCTGCCTGCAGCAGTAGTGGACTCGCCAACATTAAGGGCATTTAAAGGGTCATTGGATAAACATATGGATGACATTGGAATAGTGTAGGTTAGATGGGCTTTAGATTGGTTTCACAGGTCGCGCAACATTGAGGGCCGAAGGGCCTGTACTGCGCTGTAATGTTCTATGTTCTATGTTGTAAGAAAGGTCGTATTCCACGATGCTCATGGGAAGGAGCATGGGAATTAGGAGCAGGAGTCGGTAATTCAGCCCTTTGAGCCTGCTCCACCATTCAACATGAACATAATTGATCTTATCCTGGTCTCAACTCCACTTTCCTGTCTGCTCCCAATCGCCCTTTATCCCGCTTTTCTTTCTTGAATCTGTTGATTGATTCTGCCTCCACTGCACTCTGGGGCAGTGAGTTTTGAACCTTCCTCCTCTCACTCTAGAGCTGTGACCTCTTGTCCCTAACTGTCCCACAGCGGGGAACTCCTGTTCAACGTCCACCTTATCAAACCCCAATATTCCTGTGCGGCAACTTGTTGTGTCTCTGGTGGGAGAATTGGAAAATGGGGATCTCTCTGGCGAGATTCTCCTTTTCTGACTCCTGTGGGATTTTGTGCTTATACGGTCAATTTTACAATCCAAAGGCACAATCGCTGAATCTAGAGATGACTACAGCATTTACAATCTTCTGAACTGCTCCTTTTAACCCTTGAGTTTGAAACTGTTACTTTTATTAATAATCATAGAACCATACAGTGCAGAAGAGGCCCTTCAGCCCATCGAGTCTGCACTGACACATCAGAAACACCTGAACTCCCACCTAATCCCATCTGCCAGCACTTGGCCCATAGCCCCGAATGTTATGGCGTGCCAAGCTCTCATCCAAGCACTTTTTAAAGGGGACTCTCCCAGGCAGCGTATTCCAGACCGTCACCACCCTCTGGGTAAAAAGATTTTCTTCACATCCCCCCTAAACCTCCTGCCCCTCACCTTGAACCTATGTCCCTTTGTGACCTACCCTTCAACTAAGGGGAGTAGTTGCTCCTTATCCACTCTGTCCATGTCTCTCATAATCTTGTACACCTTGATCAGGTCGCCCTTCAGTCTTCTCTGCTCCATAGAAAACTACCCAAGCCTACGCAACCCCTCTTCATAACTTTTTTTATTCATTCATGGGACATGGGTGTTGCCGGCTGGGTCAGCATTTATTGTCCATCTCTAGTTGCCCTTGAATTGAGTGACTTGCTCGGCCATTTCAGAGGGCAGTTGAGAGTCAACCACATTGACTGTGACTCTTGAGTCACATGTAGGCCAGACCGGGTAAGAATGGCAGATTAAAGGACATAAAAATGCTCCATCCCAGGCAGCATCCTGGTGAATTTCCTCTGCACTCCCTCCAGTGCAATCACATCTTTTCAATAATGTGGTGACCAGAACTGCACACAGTGCTCCATCTGTGGCCTCACCAAAGTTCTATACAACTCCAACATGACTTCCCTGCTTTTGTGATCTATGCCTCAATTGATAAAGAAAAGTGTCCACGTGCATAGATCCCTGAAAGTTGGCACCCAGGTTGATAGGGTTGTTAAGAAAGCGTATGGTGTGTTAGCTTTTATTGGTAGAGGGATTGAGTTTCGGAGCCAGGAGGTCATGCTGCAACTGTACAAAACTCTGGTGCGGCCGCATTTGGAGTATTGCGTACAGTTCTGGTCGGCGTATTATAGGAAAGATGTGGAAGCATTGGAAAGGGTGCAGAGGAGATTTACCAGGATGTTGCCTGGTATGGTGGGAAAATCGTATGAGGAAAGGCTGAGTGACTTGAGGTTGTTTTCGTTAGAGAGAAGAAGGTTAAGAGGTGACTTAATAGAGGCATACAAGATGATCAGAGGATTAGATAGGGTGGATAGTGAGAGCCTTTTTCCTCGGATGGTGTTGGCTAGCACGAGGGGACATAGCTTTAAATTGAGGGGTGAGAGATATAGGACAGATGTTAGAGGTAGGTTCTTTACTCAGAGAGTAGTAAGGGCGTGGAATGCCCTGCCTGCAGCAGTAGTGGACTCGTCAACGTTGAGAGCGTTCAAGTGATTATTGGATAAACATATGGATGACATTGGAATAGTGTAGATTAGAGGGGCTTTAGATTGGTACCACTGGTCGGCGCAACATCGAGGGCCGAAGGGCCTGTACTGCGCTGTAATGTTCTATGTTCTATATACCTTTTTCACCACCCCACTAACATACCCTTCTGCCTTCAGAGATCTACGGACAAACACACCAAGGTCCCTTTTGTTCCACAGAGCTTCCTAGTGTCATGCCATTCATTGAGTACTTTATTGTCAAAATACTCCTTCCAAAATGTATCACCTCACACTTTTCAGGGTTAAATTCCATCTGCCATTTATCTGCCCATTTGACCATTCCATCTATATCTTCTTGTAGTCCAAGACACTCCCCTCACTGTTAACCACCCGGCCAATCTTTGTGTCATCCGCAAACTTACTAACCCTACCCCCCCATATAGTCATCTATGTCATTTATATAAATGAAAAATAATCGGGGGCCCAGCACAGATCTTTGTGGTACACCACTGGACATTGGCTCCAGTCACTAAAGCAGCCTTCTATCATCACCCCCTGTCTCCTACAACTGAGCCAATTTTGAATCCACTTAATCCTGTATCCCATGTGCATTTACCTTCTTTACAAGTCTCCCATGTGGGACCTTGTCAAAGCCTCTGCTGAAATCCATATAAACGACATCAACTGCACTACCCTCATCTACACACCTGGTCACCTCCTCAAATAATTCAATCAAATTTGTTAGGCATGACCTCCCTCTGATGAAGCTGTGCTGACTATCCCTGATCAAGTCTTGCCTCTCCAAGTGAAGACAGATGCTCTCCTTCAGAAGTTTCTCCAACATTTTCCCTACCACTGACATGAGACTCACTGGAGTTCCCTGGTTTATCTCTACAGTCCTTCTTAAATAGCGGAACCACATTAGCTGTTTTCCAGTCCTCTGGCACCTCCCCGATAAGAAGCCTCACAACACCAAGAGGTGCCGACAAGAGGTGGGGCCACATTGGATTTGGTACTGGGAAATGAACCGGGCCAAGTGTTAGATTTGGTTGTGGGAGAGCACTTTGGAGATAGTGACCACAATTCGGTGTCTTTTGTTATTGCAATGGAGAGGGATAGGGCCGTATGGCAGGGCAAGGTTTATAATTGGGGGAGAGGTAATTATGATGCGATGAGGCAAGAATTAGGGGGCATAAGAGGGGAACAGAAACTGTCAGGGAAAAGCACTAATGAAAAGTGGAACATTTTCAAGGAACAAATACTGTGTGTCCTTGATAGGCATGTCCCTGTCAGGCAGGGAGGAAATGGCCGAGTGAGGGAACCATGGTTCACGAAAGAGGTGGAATGTCTTGTAAAAAAGAAGAGGGAAGCTTATGTAGGGATGAGGAAACAAGGTTCAGGTGGCTTGATTGAGGGTTACAAGTTAGCAAGGAGTGAGCTGAAAAAGGGGCTTAGGAGAGCTAGGAGGGGGCATGAGAAGTCCTTGGCGGGTCGGATCAAGGAAAACCCCAAGGCTTTTTACTCTTATGTGAGGAATAAAAGAATGACCAGGGTGAGGTTAGGGCCGGTCAAGGACAGTCGTAAGAACTTGTGTATTGTGTCAGTAGAGATAGGAGAGGTGATGAATGAATACTTTTCTTCAGTGTTCACCAAGGAGAGGGGCCATGTTTTTGAGGAAGAGAAGGTGTTACAGGCTAATAGGCTGGAGGAAGTAGATGTTCGGAGGGAGGATGTACTAGCAGTTTTGAATAAACTGAAGGTCGATAAGTCCCCTGGGCCTGATGAAATATATCCTAGGATTCTTTGGGAGGCAAGGGATGAGATTGCAGAGCCTTTGGCATTGATCTTTGGGTCCTCACTGTCCACGGGGATGGTGCCAGAGGACTGGAGAGTGGCGAATGTTGTTCCTCTGTTTTTGAAAGGGAATAGAAATGACCCTGGTAATTATAGGCCGGTTAATCTTACTTCGGTGGTTGGTAAGTTGATGGAAAAGGTCCTTAGGGATGGGATTTACGACCATTTAGAAAGATGCGGATTAATCTGGGATAGTCAGCACGGATTCGTGAAGGGCAAGTCGTGCCTCACAAATTTGATAGAATTTTTTGAGGAGGTAACTAAGTGTGTTGATGAAGGTAGGGCAGTTGATATCATATACATGGATTTTAGTAAGGCGTTTGATAAGGTCCCCCATGGTCGGCTTATGATGAAAGTAAGGAGGTGTGGGATAGAGGGAAAGTTGGCCGATTGGATAGGTAACTGGCTATCTGATCGAAGACAGAGGGTGGTGGTCGATGGGTGGGATTGTGGTCGGTGCAGACTCGATGGGCCGAATGGCCTCCTTCTGCACTGTAGGGTTTCTATGATTTCTATGATTTCTATGACTTAGAGGAGGGGGCTGAAGGGTGGATCAGTAAATTTGCTGATGACACCAAGATTGGTGGAGTAGTGGATGAGGTGGAGGGCTGTTGTAGGCTGCAAAGAGACATAGATAGGATGCAAAGCTGGGCTGACAAATGGCAAATGGAGTTTAACCCTGATAAATGTGAGGTGATTCATTTTGGTAGGACTAATTTAAATGTGGATTACAGGGTCAAAGGTAGGGTTCTGAAGACTGTGGAGGAACAGAGAGATCTTGGGGTCCATATTTAGCTGCTACGAGAGGACACAGGTTTAAGGTGCTGGGGGGTAGGTACAGGGGAAATGTTAGGGGGAAGTTTTTCACACAGAGGGTGGTGGGCGAGTGGAATCGGCTGCCGTCAGTGGTGGTGGAGGCAAACTCAATAGGGTCTTTTAAGAGACTCCTGGATGAGTACATGGTGCTTAATAGGATGGAGGGTTATAGGTAGGCCTAAAAGGTAGGCATATGTTCGGCACAACTTGTGGGGCCGAAGGGCCTGTTTTGTGCTGTAGTTTTCTATGTTTCTATGTTTCTATATCCTCAGATCTCTGAAGGTTGCCACTCAAGTGGATAGAGCTGTGAAGAAGGCCTATAGTGTGTGAGCTTTTATTAACAGGGGGTTTGAGTTTCAGAGCCAAGGGGTTATGCTGCAACTGTACAGGACCTTGGTGAGACCACATTTGGAATATTGTGTGCAGTTCTGGTCACCTCAATATAAGAAGGATGTAAAAGCATTGGAGAGAGTGCAGAGGAGATTTACCAGGATGCTGCCTGGTTTAGAGGGTAGGTCTTATGAGCAAAGGTTGAGGGAGCTAGGGGAGGGGTGGGGGTGGGGGAGGGGTGGGGGTGGGGGAGGGGTGGGGGTGGGGAGGGGAGGGGGCGGGGGAGCGGAGGGGCAGGGATGGGGGAGGGGAGGGGTGGGGGCAGAGGTGGGGGAGGGGAGGGGCGGGGGTAGGGGAGGGGTGGTGGGGGCGGGGGTGGGGGAGGGGTGAGGGTAGGGGAGGGGGTTGGGGTGGGGGGTGAGGGAGGGGTTTGGGTGGGGGGTGGGGAAGGGGAGGGGGGGAGGGAGGGGGTGGTGGTGAGGGAAGGGAGGGGAGGGTGGTGGTGGGGGAAGGGAGGGGTGGAGGACAGGGAAGGGAGGGGTGGGAGACGGGGTGGGAGAGGGTTAGGGGCTGGCAGGGAGGGGTCAGGGGACGGGGAGTGATGGGGTGAGTGAGAGGTTTGGACTGGGTGATGGAAGCAGCAAATGCCTGTTTTAACCCTGGATCCTGAATTTTCCAGTCAGGGCACCATTTTCCTGACCAGTGAGCAACTCATCCATGTCACCATGGTGAGGGTACATCCCAGTCACCATGGCGGGGCACATCCCAGTCACCATGGCGAGGGGACATCCCAGTCACCATGGCCAGGGCACATCCCAGTCACCATGGTAAGGGCACATCCCAGTCACCATGGCGAGGGCATATCCCAGTCACCATGGCGAGGGCACATCCCAGTCACCATGGCGAGGGCACATCCCGGTCACCATGGCGAGGGGACATCCCAGTCACCATGGCCAGGGCACATCCCAGTCACCATGGTAAGGGCACATCCCAGTCACCATGGCGAGGGCATATCCCAGTCACCATGGCGAGGGCACATCCCAGTCACCATGGCGAGGGCACATCCCAGTCACCATGGCAAGGGTACACCCCAGTCACCATGGCGAGGGCACATCCCAGTCACCATGGCGAGGGCACATCTCAGTCACCATGGTAAGGGCACATCCCAGTCACTATGGCGAGGGCACATCCCAGTCACCATGGCGAGGGCACATCCCAGTCACCATGGCAAGGGTACATCCCAGTCACCATGGTGAGGGCACATCCCAGTCACCATGACGAGGGCACATCCCAGTCACCATGGCGAGGGCACATCCCAGTCACCATGGCGAGGGCACATCCCAGTCACCATGGCGAGGACACAGGGAGGAGAAGCTTCATCACTGAAACTGACCAGCTGGGAAACTGTGAATCAGTCCCAGATGTGGAGATGCCGGCGTTGGACTGGGGTGAACACAGTAAGGAGTCTCACAACACCAGGTTAAAGTCCAACAGGTTTATTTGGTAGCAAAAGCCACTAGCTTTCAGAGCGCTGCTCCTTCCTCAGGTAAGTGGGAGATCTGCTCACAAACAGCAAACAGGGCATATAAAGACACAAACTCAATTTACAGAATCATGAATAATGGTTGGAATGCGAGTCTTTACAGGTAATCAAGTCTTAAAGGTACAGACAATGTGAGTGGAGAGAGCATTAAGCACAGGTTAAAGAGATGTGTATTGTCTCCAGACAGGACAGTTAGTGAGATTTTGCAAGCCCAGGCAAGTTGTGGGAGTTACAGATAGTGTGAAATGAACCCAAGATCCCGGTTGAGGCCGTCCTCATGTGTGCGGAACTTGGCTATCAGCCTCTGCTCAGTGACTCTGCGCTGTCGTGTGTTGTGAAGGCCGCCTTGGAGAACACTTACCCGAATATCAGAGGCCGAATACCCGTGACCGGTGAAGTGCTCCCCAACAGGAAGAGAACAGTCTTGCCTGGTGATTGTCGAGCGGTGTTCATTCATCCGTTGTCGTAGCGTCTGCCTTGTTTCCCCAATGTACAATGCCTCGGGACATCCTTTCCTGCAGCGTAACAGGTAGACAACTGTTGCAAGAGTATGTACCGTGTACCTGGTGGATGGTGTTCTCACGTGAGATGATGGCATCCGTGTCGATGATCCGGCAGAGGTTGCTGTGGCAGGGTTGTGTGGTGTCGTGGTCACTGTTCTCCTGAAGGCTGGGTAGCTTGCTGCGGACAATGGTCTGTTTGAGGTTGTGCGGTTGAACAACGAGGAACACTACAGACAGTTACCCGCATATCCAACCAACGAACACACCCATCAACTCAACACTCTGATCAAGACCTTTGATCCGGACCTTCAGAGCACCCTCCGTGCTCTCATCCCACGTACTCCCCAAGTTGGAGATCTCTACTGCCTCTCAAAGATACACAAGGCAAACATACCTGGCCATCCCATCGTATCGGGCAATGGGACCCTGTGCGAGAACCTCTCCGGCTATGTCGAGGGCATCCTGAAACCCATTGTACGGTAGCACAGTGGCTACCACTGCTGCTTCACAGCTCCAGGGATCTGGGTTCGATTCCCGGCTTGGGTCACTGTCTGTGTGGAGTTTGCACATTCTCCTCGTGTCTGCGTGGGTTTCCTCCGGGTGCTCCGATTTCCTCCCACAATCCAAAGATGTGCGGGTTAGGTTGATTGGCCATGCTAAAATTGCCCCTTAGTGTCCTGAGATGCGTAGATTAGAGGGATTAGCAGGTAAAATATGTAGGGTTATGGGTTAGGGCCTGGGTGGGATTGTGGTCGGTGCAGACTCAATGGGCCGAATGGCCTCTTTCTGTACTGTAGGGTTTCTATGATTCTATGATTCTATGAACCCCCAGCTTTTGTCGCGACACTACGGACTTCCTACAGAAACTCGGCACACATGAAGCAGTTGAATCAGGAGCACTCCTTGTCACAATGGATGTCTCGGCGCTCTACACCAGCATCCCCCACGATGATGGCATTGCTGCAACGGCCTCAGTACTCAATGCCGACAACTGCCAGTTTCCAGATGCAATTTTACAACTCATACGCTTCATCCTGGACCACAATATCTTCACCTTCAACAACCAGTTCTCGATCCAGACACACGGAACAGCCATGGGGACCAAATTCGCACTTCAATATGCCAACATCTTCATGCACAGGTTCGAACAAGACTTCTCACCGCACAGGACCTTCAACCGATGCTATACACTAGATACATCGATGACATTTTCTTCCTTTGGACTCATGGTGAACAATCACTGAAACAACTATATGATGACATCAACAAGTTCCATCCCACCATCAGACTCACCATGGACTACTCTCCGGAATCGGTTGCATTCTTGGACACACGCATTCCATTAAGGACGGTCACCTCAGCACCTCACTGTACCGCAAGCCCATGGATAACCTCACGATGCTCCACTTCTCCAGCTTCTACCCTAAACACGTAAAAGAAGCCATCCCCTACGGATAAGCCCTCCGAATACACAGGATCTGCTCGGATGAGGAGGAACGCAACAGACACCTCCAGACGCTGAAAGATGCCCTCATAAGAACAGGATATGGTGCTTGACTCATCGATCAACAGTTCCGACGCGCCACAGAGAAAAACCGCACCGACCTCCTCAGAAGACAAACACGGGACACGGTGGACAGAGTACCCTTCGTCGTCCAGTACTTCCCCGGAGCGGAGAAGCTACGACATCTCCTCCGGAGCCTTCAACATGTCATTGATGAAGACAAACATCTCGCCAAGGCCATCCCCACACCCCAACTTCTTGCCTTCAAACAACCACGCAACCTCAACAGACCATTGTCCGCAGCAAACTACCCAGCCTTCAGGAGAACAGTGACCACGACACCACACAACCCTGCCACAGCAACCTCTGCAAGACGTGCCGGATCATCGACATGGATGCCATCATCTCACGTGAAAACACCATCCATCAGGTACACACTCTTGCAACTCGGCCAACGTTGTCTACCTGATACACTGCAGGAAAGGATGTCCCGAGGCATGGTACATTGGGGAAACCATGCAGACGCTATGACAACAGATGAATGAACACCGCTCGACAATCACCAGGCAAGACTGTTCTCTTCCTGTTGGGGAGCACTTCAGCGTTAGAAATCATAGAAATCATAGAAACACTACAGCACAGAAAGAGGCCATTCGGCCCATCGAGTCTGCACCGACCACAATCCCACCCAGGCCCTACCCCCATATCCACCCACTAATCCACGCATCTTAGGACACTAAGAGCAATTTTAACTTGGCCAATCAACCTAACCTGCACATCTTTGGACTATGGGAGGAAACCAGAGCACCCGGAGGAAACCCACGCAGACACAAGGAGAATGTGCAAACTCCACACAGACAGTGACCCGAGCCGGGAATCGAACCCGGGACCCTGGAGCTGTGAAGCAGCAGTGCTAACCACTGTGCTACCGTGCCGCGTTCATGGGCATTCGGCCTCTGATATTCGGGTAAGCGTTCTCCAAGGCGGCCTTCACAACACACGACAGCACAGAGTCGCTGAGCAGAGACTGATAGCCAAGTTCCGCACACATGAGGACGACCTCAACCGGGATCTTGGATTCATGTCACACGATCTATAACTCCCATAACTTACCTGGACTTGCAAAGTCTCACTAGCTGTCCTGTCTGGAGACAATACACATCTCTTTAACCTGGGCCAATGCTCTCTCCACTCACATTGTCTGTACCTTTAAGACTTGATTAGCTGTAAAGACTCGCATTTCAATCATTATTCATTATTCTGTAAATCACTCCACTCACTCAACTCCACTGACTCATTCACTCCACTCATACTCACTCATTCACTCACTCACTCTCACTCACACTCCACTCAGTCACTCACTCTTTCCACTCACTCACTCGCACACTCCACTCACTCACTCACTCCACTCACTCACTCCACTCACTCACTCACTCACTCATTCATACTCCACTCACTCACTCACTCCACTCACTCACCCACTCACATTCCACTCACTCACTCCACTCACTCATTCACTCACTCCACTCACTCACTCCACTCCACTCACTCACTCCCTCACTCCTCTCACTCTGCTCACTCCACTCACTCACTCACTCACACTCCACTCACTCACTCACACTCCACTCACTCACTCACTCCACTCACACAACTCCACTGACTCATTCACTCCACTCACATACTCACTCACTCACTCACTCACCTCACTCACTCCACTCCACTCCACTCACTCATTCCACTCACTCTCTCACTCCACTCACTCACTCCACTCCACTCCACTCACTCATTCACTCACTCCACTCACTCACTCCGCTCACTCCACTCACTCACTCACTCAATCAATCACACTCCACTCATTCACTCACACTCCACTCACTCACTCACTCAACTCCACTGACTCATTCACTCCACTCACATACTCACTCACTCACTCCACTCCACTCACTCGCTTATTCACTCACTCCACTCAGTCACTCAGTCACTCACTCACTCCACTCACTCCACTCACTCACTCCACTCACTCACTCACCTCACTCACTCACTCCACTCACTCACTCCACTCCACTCACTCACTCACTCCACTAACTCACTCACTCACTCCACTCACTCACTCACTCCGCTCACTCCACTCACTCACTCATACTCCACTCACTCACTCACACTCCACTCACTCATTCACTCCACTCCACTCACTCACTCACACTCCACTCACTCACTCCACTCACTCACTCACACTCCACTCACTCACTCACACTCCACTCACTCACTCACTCCACTCACTCACTCACTCTACTCACTCCATTCACTCACTCACTCACTCACTCCACTCACTCACTCACTCACTCAACTCCACTCACACTCACTCACTCACTCCACTCACTCAACTCCACTGACTCATTCACTCCACTCACATACTCACTCACTCACTCCACTCCACTCACTCACTCATTCACTCACTCCACTCCACTCACTCACTCACTCAACTCCACTGCCTCACTCACTCCACTCACTCAGGCACTCACCCACTCACTCACTCACTCCACTCCACTCCACTCACTCACTCACCTCCACTGACTCACTCACTCCACTCACTCACTCACACGCCACTCACTCCACTCACTCACTCACTCATTCCACTCCACTCACTCATTCACTCACTCCACCCACTCAACTCCACTGACTCATTCACTCCACTCATACACCCCTAATCCCTCACTCACTCACACTCCACTCACTCACTCCACTCGCTCACTCTCACTCACACTCCACTCAGTCACTCACTCACTCCACTCACTCACTCACTCACTCAACTCCACTGACTCATTCACTCCACTCACATAACCACTCACTCACTCCACTCCACTCACTCACTCATTCACTCACTCCACTCCACTCACTCACTCACTCAACTCCACTGCCTCACTCACTCCACTCACTCAGGCACTCACTCACTCCACTCACTCACTCACTCACTCCACTCCACTCCACTCACTCACCTCCACTGACTCACTCATTCCACTCACTCACTCACATGCCACT
Source organism: Mustelus asterias (assembly GCF_964213995.1). Classification (NCBI taxonomy): domain Eukaryota; kingdom Metazoa; phylum Chordata; class Chondrichthyes; order Carcharhiniformes; family Triakidae; genus Mustelus; species Mustelus asterias. Next base: position 679,965 of record NC_135826.1, on the reverse strand, counting down.
CACTCACTCCACTCACTCACTCACTCATTCCACTCCACTCTCATTCACTCACTCCACCCACTCAACTCCACTGACTCATTCAGTCCACTCATACACACTCATTCACTCACTCACTCACTCACTCACTCACACTCCACTCACTCACTCCACTCGCTCACTCTCACTCACACTCCACTCAGTCACTCACTCACTCCACTCACTCACACTCCACTGACTCACTCCACTGACTCACTCACACTCCACTCACTCACTCACTCACTCACACTCCACTCACTCACACTCCACTCACCCACTCACTCCACTCACTCAACTCCACTGACTCATTCACTCCACTCACATACTCACTCACTCACTCCACTCCACTCACTCACTCACTCATTCACTCACTCCACTCACTCACTCACTCACTCACTCACGCACTCCACTCACTCACCTCACTCACTCCACTCCACTCATTCACTCACTCACTCCACTCACTCACTCTCTCACTCCACTCACTCACTCCACTCCACTCACTCATTCACTCACTCCACTCACTCACTCACTCCCTCACTCACACTCACATACCCCACTCACACACTCCACTCACTCACTCCGCTCACTCCACTCACTCACTCACTCAATCACACTCCACTCATTCACTCACACTCCACTCACTCACTCACTCACTCTCACTCACACTCCACTCAGTCACTCACTCTTTCCACTCACTCACTCACACACTCCACTCACTCACTCACTCCACTCACTCACTCCACTCACTCACTCACTCATTCACACTCCACTCACTCACTCCACTCACTCACCCACTCACATTCCACTCACTCACTCCACTCACTCATTCACTCACTCCACTCACTCACTCCACTCCACTCACTCACTCACTCACTCCCTCACTCCACTCACTCACTCTTCTCACTCCACTCACTCACTCACTCACACTCCACTCACTCACTCACACTCCACTCACTCACTCCACTCACTCAACTCCACTGACTCATTCACTCCACTCACATACTCACTCACTCACTCACTCACCTCACTCACTCACTCCACTCCACTCCACTCACTCACTCACTCCACTCACTCTCTCACTCCACTCACTCACTCCACTCCACTCCACTCACTCATTCACTCACTCCACTCACTCACTCCCTCACTCACTCACTCCACTCACTCACTCCGCTCACTCCACTCACTCACTCACTCAATCACACTCCACTCATTCACTCACACTCCACTCACTCACTCACTCACTCCCTCACTCACTCACTACACTCACTCACTCCACTCGCTCACTCTCACTCACACTCCACTCAGTCACTCACTCACTCCACTCACTCACTCACTCACACTCCACTGACTCACTCCACTCACTCACTCACTCACTAACTCACTCACTCACTCCACTCACTCACTCCACTCACTCCACTCACACACTCACTCACTCACTCCACTCACTCAAACTCCACTGACTCATTCACTCCACTCACATAATCACTCACACACTCCACTCCACTCACTCACTCATTCACTCACTCCACTCCACTCACTCACTCACTCCACTCACTCTCTCACTCCACTCACTCACTCCACTCCACTCACTCCACTCACTCACTCCCTCACTCCCTCACTCACTCACTCACTCCGCTCACTCCACTCACTCACTCAATCACACTCCACTCATTCACTCACACTCCACTCACTCACTCACTCAACTCCACTGACTCATTCACTCCACTCACATACTCACTCACTCCACTCCACTCCACTCACTCGCTTATTCACTCACTCCACTCAGTCACTCACTCACTCACTCACTCACTCCACTCACTCACTCACTCCACTCACTCACTCCACTCACTCACTCACCTCACTCACTCACTCCACTCCACTCACTCACTCACTCCACTAACTCACTCACTCCACTCACTCACTCACTCCGCTCACTCCACTCACTCACTCATACTCCACTCACTCACTCACACTCCACTCACTCACTCACTCCACTCACTCATTCACTCCACTCCACTCATTCACTCACACTCCACTCACTCACTCCCTCACTCACTCACTCCACTCACTCACTCCACTCGCTCACTCTCACTCACACTCCACTCAGTCACTCACTCACTCCACTCACTCACTCACTCACACTCCACTGACTCACTCCACTCACTCACTCACTCACTAACTCACTCACTCACTCCACTCACTCACTCCACTCACTCCACTCACACACTCACTCACTCACTCCACTCACTCAACTCCACTGACTCATTCACTCCACTCACATAATCACTCACACACTCCACTCCACTCACTCACTCATTCACTCACTCCACTCCACTCACTCACTCACTCCACTCACTCTCTCACTCCACTCACTCACTCCACTCCACTCACTCATTCACTCCACTCACTCCACTCACTCTCTCACTCCACTCACTCCCTCACTCACTCACTCACTCCGCTCACTCCACTCACTCACTCACTCACTCAATCACACTCCACTCATTCACTCACACTCCACTCACTCACTCACTCAACTCCACTGACTCATTCACTCCACTCACATACTCACTCACTCCACTCCACTCCACTCACTCGCTTATTCACTCACTCCACTCAGTCACTCACTCACTCACTCCACTCACTCACTCACTCCACTCACTCACTCCACTCACTCACTCACCTCACTCACTCCACTCCACTCACTCACTCCACTAACTCACTCACTCCACTCACTCACTCACTCCGCTCACTCCACTCACTCACTCATACTCCACTCACTCACTCACACTCCACTCACTCACTCACTCCACTCACTCATTCACTCCACTCCACTCACTCACTCACACTCCACTCACTCACTCACTCCACTCACTCACTCACTCCACTCACTCCATTCACTCACTCACTCACTCACTCCACTCACTCACTCACTCAACTCCACTCACACACTCACTCACTCACTCCACTCACTCAACTCCACTGACTCATTCACTCCACTCACATACTCACTCACTCACTCCACTCCACTCACTCACTCATTCACTCACTCCACTCCACTCCACTCACTCACTCACTCACTCAACTCCACTGCCTCACTCACTCCACTCACTCAGGCACTCACTCCACTCACTCACTCACTCCACTCCACTCCACTCACTCACTCACCTCCACTGACTCACTCACTCCACTCACTCACTCACACGCCACTCACTCCACTCACTCACTCACTCATTCCACTCCACTCACTCATTCACTCACTCCACCCACTCAACTCCACAGACTCATTCACTCCACTCATACACCCCTAATCCCTCACTCACTCACACTCCACTCACTCACTTACTCGCTCACTCTCACTCACACTCCACTCAGTCACTCACTCACTCCACTCACTCACTCACTCACACTCCACTGACTCACTCCACTCACTCACTCACTCACTCACTCCACTCACTCACTCACTCCACACACTCCACTCACACACTCACTCACTCACTCCACTCACTCAACTCCACTGACTCATTCACTCCACTCACATAATCACTCACTCACTCCACTCAGTCACTCATTCACTCACTCCACTCCACTCACTCACTCACTCCACTCCACTCACTCACCTCCACTGACTCACTCACTCCACTCACTCACTCACATGCCACTCACTCACTCCACTCACTCACTCATTCCACTCCACTCTCATTCACTCACTCCACCCACTCAACTCCACTGACTCATTCAGTCCACTCATACACACTCATTCACTCACTCACTCACACTCCACTCACTCACTCCACTCGCTCACTCTCACTCACACTCCACTCAGTCACTCACTCACTCCACTCACTCACACTCCACTGACTCACCCCACTGACTCACACACTCCACTCACTCACTCACACTCCACTCACTCATACTCCACTCACTCACTCACACTCCACTCACTCACTCACTCCACTCACTCAACTCCACTGACTCATTCACTCCACTCACATACTCACTCACTCCACTCCACTCACTCACTCACTCATTCACTCACTCCACTCACTCACTCACTCACTCACTCACGCACTCCACTCACTCACCTCACTCACTCCACTCCACTCACTCACTCACTCCACTCACTCACTCTCTCACTCCACTCACTCACTCCACTCCACTCCACTCACTCATTCACTCACTCCACTCACTCACTCACTCACTCACATACTCCACTCACTCACTCCACTCACTCACTCCGCTCACTCCACTCACTCACTCAATCACACTCCACTCATTCACTCACTCTCCACTCACTCACTCACTCACTCTCACTCACACTCCACTCAGTCACTCACTCTTTCCACTCACTCACTCACACACTCCACTCACTCACTCACTCCACTCACTCACTCCACTCACTCACTCCACTCACTCACTCACTCATTCACACTCCACTCACTCACTCACTCCACTCACTCACCCACTCACATTCCACTCACTCACTCCACTCACTCATTCACTCACTCCACTCACTCACTCCACTCCACTCACTCACTCACTCCCTCACTCCACTCACTCACTCACTCTGCTCACTCCACTCACTCACTCACTCACTCACTCACTCACACTCCACTCACTCACTCACACTCCACTCACTCACTCCACTCACTCAACTCCACTGACTCATTCACTCCACTCACATACTCACTCACTCACTCACCTCACTCACTCACTCCACTCCACTCCACTCCACTCACTCACTCCACTCACTCTCTCACTCCACTCATTCACTCCACTCCACTCCACTCACTCATTCACTCACTCCACTCACTCACTCACTCCCTCACTCACTCACTCACTCACTCCACTCACTCACTCCGCTCACTCCACTCACTCACTCACTCACTCAATCACACTCCACTCATTCACTCACACTCCACTCACTCACTCACTCACTCTCACTCACACTCCACTCAGTCACTCACTCTTTCCACTCACTCACTCACACACTCCACTCACTCACTCACTCACTCACTCATTCACACTCCACTCACTCACTCCACTCACTCACCCACTCACATTCCACTCACTCACTCCACTCACTCATTCACTCACTCCACTCACTCACTCCACTCCACTCACTCACTCCCTCACTCCACTCACTCATTCTTCTCACTCCACTCACTCACTCACTCACTCACACTCCACTCACTCACTCACACTCCACTCACTCACTCCACTCACTCAACTCCACTGACTCATTCACTCCACTCACATACTCACTCACTCACTCACTCACCTCACTCACTCACTCCACTCCACTCACTCACTCCACTCACTCTCTTACTCCACTCACTCACTCCACTCCACTCCACTCACTCATTCACTCACTCACTCCCTCACTCCACTCACTCACTCCGCTCACTCCACTCACTCACTCACTCACTCAATCACACTCCACTCATTCACTCACACTCCACTCACTCACTCACTCACTCACTCCACTCACTCACTCACTCTCACTCACACTCCACTCAGTCACTCACTCACTCCACTCACTCACTCACTCACACTCCACTGACTCACTCCACTCACTCACTCACTCACTCACTCCACTCACTCACTCCACTCACTCCACTCACACACTCACTCACTCCACTCACTCAACTCCACTGACTCATTCACTCCACTCACATAATCACTCACACACTCCACTCCACTCACTCACTCATTCACTCACTCCACTCCACTCACTCACTCACTCAACTCCACTGCCTCACTCACTCCACTCACTCAGGCACTCACTCCACTCACTCATTCACTCACTCCACTCACTCACTCACTCACTCACTCACTCCCTCACTCACTCACTCACCTCCACTGACTCACTCACTCCACTCACTCACTCACATGCCACTCACTCACTCCACTCACTCACTCACTCATTCCACTCCACTCACTCATTCACACACTCCACCCACTCAACTCCACTGACTCATTCACTCCACTCATACACACTCATTCACTCACTCACACTCCACTCACTCACTCCACTCGCTCACTCTCACTCACACTCCACTCAGTCACTCACTCACTCCACTCACTCACACTCCACTGACTCACTCCACTGACTCACTCACACTCCACTCACTCACTCACTCACACTCCACTCACTCACACTCCACTCACTCACTCACACTCCACTCACTCACTCACTCCACTCACTCAACTCCACTGACTCATTCACTCCACTCACATACTCACTCACTCACTCCACTCCACTCCACTCACTCACTCACTCATTCACTCACTCACTCACTCACGCACTCCACTCACTCACCTCACTCACTCCACTCACTCCACTCACTCTCTTACTCCACTCACTCACTCCACTCCACTCCACTCACTCATTCACTCACTCCACTCACTCACTCACTCACTCCACTCACTCACTCACTCCACTCACTCAACTCCACTGACTCATTCACTCCACTCACATACTCACTCACTCCACTCCACTCACTCACTTATTCACTCACTCCACTCAGTCACTCACTCACTCCACTCACTCACTCCACTCACTCACTCCACTCACTCACTCACCTCACTCACCAACTCCACTCCACTCACTCACTCACTCCACTAACTCACTCACTCCACTCACTCACTCCGCTCACTCCACTCACTCACTCACTCCACTCACTCACTCCACTCACTCACTCACTCACTCACTCATTCACACTCCACTCACTCACTCTACTCACTCACCCACTCACATTCCACTCACTCACTCCACTCACTCACTCCCTCACTCCACTCACTCACTCTTCTCACTCCACTCACTCACTCACTCACTCACTCACACTCCACTCACTCACTCACACTCCACTCACTCACTCACTCCACTCACTCAACTCCACTGACTCATTCACTCCACTCACTCACTCACTCACTCACACTCCACTCACTCACTCACACTCCACTCACTCACTCACTCCACTCACTCAACTCCACTGACTCATTCACTCCACTCACATACTCACTCCACTCACTCAACTCCACTGACTCATTCACTCCACTCACATACTCACTCACTCACTCACTCACTCACCTCACTCACTCACTCCACTCCACTCCACTCACTCACTCCACTCACTCTCTTACTCCACTCACTCACTCCACTCCACTCCACTCACTCATTCACTCACTCACTCCCTCACTCACTCACTCCACTCACTCACTCCGCTCACTCCACTCACTCACTCACTCACTCAATCACACTCCACTCATTCACTCACACTCCACTCACTCACTCACTCACTCACTCCACTCACTCACTCACTCTCACTCACACTCCACTCAGTCACTCACTCACTCCACTCACTCACTCACTCACACTCCACTGACTCACTCCACTCACTCACTCACTCCACTCACTCACTCCACTCACTCCACTCACACACTCACTCACTCCACTCACTCAACTCCACTGACTCATTCACTCCACTCACATAATCACTCACACACTCCACTCCACTCACTCACTCATTCACTCACTCCACTCCACTCACTCACTCAACTCCACTGCCTCACTCACTCCACTCACTCAGGCACTCACTCCACTCACTCATTCACTCACTCCACTCACTCACTCACTCACTCCCTCACTCACTCACTCACCTCCACTGACTCACTCACTCCACTCACTCACTCACATGCCACTCACTCACTCCACTCGCTCACTCACTCATTCCACTCCACTCACTCATTCACACACTCCACCCACTCAACTCCACTGACTCATTCACTCCACTCATACACACTCATTCACTCACTCACACTCCACTCACTCACTCCACTCGCTCACTCTCACTCAGTCACTCACTCACTCCACTCACTCACACTCCACTGACTCACTCCACTGACTCACTCACACTCCACTCACTCACTCACTCACACTCCACTCACTCACACTCCACTCACTCACTCACACTCCACTCACTCACTCACTCCACTCACTCAACTCCACTGACTCATTCACTCCACTCACATACTCACTCACTCACTCCACTCCACTCACTCACTCACTCACTCACGCACTCCACTCACTCACCTCACTCACTCCACTCACTCACTCACTCTCTCACTCCACTCACTCACTCCACTCCACTCCACTCACTCATTCACTCACTCCACTCACTCACTCACTCACTCCACTCACTCACTCACTCACTCCACTCACTCAACTCCACTGACTCATTCACTCCACTCACATACTCACTCACTCCACTCCACTCACTCACTTATTCACTCACTCCACTCAGTCACTCACTCACTCACTCCACTCACTCACTCCACTCACTCACTCCACTCACTCACTCACCTCACTCACTCACTCCACTCCACTCACTCACTCACTCCACTAACTCACTCACTCACTCCACTCACTCACTCCGCTCACTCCACTCACTCACTCACACCCACTCACTCACTCACACTCCACTCACTCACTCACTCCACTCCACTCACTCACTCACACTCCACTCACTCACTCAACTCACTCACTCATTCACTCACACTCCACTCATTCACTCACACTCCACTCACCCACTCCACTCACTCACTCCACTCGCTCCATTCACTCACTCACTCACTCCACTCACTCACTCCACTCACTCCACTCACACACTCACTCACTCCACTCACTCAACTCCACTGACTCATTCACTCCACTCACATACTCACTCACTCACTCATTCACTCACTCCACTCCACTCACTCACTCACTCACTCACCTCCACTGCCTCTCTCACTCCACTCACTCAGGCACTCACTCCACTCACTCACTCCACTCCACTCCACTCACTCTCTCACTCACACGCCACTCACTCACTCCACTCACTCACTCACTCACTCACTCATTCAACTCCACTCACTCATTCACTCACTCCACCCACTCAACTCCACTGACTCATTCACTCCACTCATACACACTTTCACTCACTCACACCCCACTCACTCACTCCACTCGCTCACTCTCACTCACACTCCACTCAGTCACTGACTCACTCCACTCACTCACTCACTCACTCACACTCCACTGACTCACTCCACTCACTCACTCACACTCCACTCACTCACTCACTCACTCACACTCCACTCACTCACTCACTCACTCACTCCACTCACTCTCACTCCACTCACTCACACTCCACTCACTCACTCACATTCCACTCACTCACTCACTCCACTCACTCACTCACACTCCACTCACTCACTCACTCCACTCACTCAACTCCACTCACTCATTCACTCCACTCACATACTCACTCACTCCACTCCACTCACTCCACTCACACACTCACTCACTCACTCCACTCACTCAACTCCACTGACTCATTCACTCCACTCACATAATCACTCACACACTCCACTCCACTCACTCACTCATTCACTCACTCCACTCCACTCACTCACTCACTCACTCAACTCCACTGCCTCACTCACTCCACTCACTCAGGCACTCACTCCACTCACTCATTCACTCACTCCACTCACTCACTCACTCACTCACTCACTCCCTCACTCACTCACCTCCACTGACTCACTCACTCCACTCACTCACTCACATGCCACTCACTCACTCCACTCACTCACTCACTCACTCACTCATTCCACTCCACTCACTCATTCACACACTCCACCCACTCAAATCCACTGACTCATTCACTCCACTCATACACACTCATTCACTCACTCACACTCCACTCACTCACTCCACTCGCTCACTCTCACTCACACTCCACTCAGTCACTCACTCACTCCACTGACTCACACTCCACTGACTCACTCCACTGACTCACTCACACTCCACTCACTCACTCACTCACTCACTCACTCACACTCCACTCACTCACACTCCACTCACTCACTCACACTCCACTCACTCCACTCACTCAGCTCCACTGACTCATTCACTCCACTCACATACTCACTCACTCACTCCACTCCACTCACTCACTCACTCATTCACTCACTCCACTCACTCACTCACTCACGCACTCCACTCACTCACCCCACTCACTCGACTCACTCACTCACTCTCTCACTCCACTCACTCACTCCACTCCACTCCACTCACTCATTCACTCACTCCACTCACTCACTCACTCACTCCCTCACTCACTCACTCACTCACATACTCCACTCACTCACTCCCCTCACTCGACTCACTCACTCACTCACTCAATCACACTCCACTCATTCACTCACACTCCACTCACTCACTCACTCAACTCCACTGACTCATTCACTCCACTCACATACTCACTCACTCCACTCCACTCCACTTACTCACTTATTTACTCACTCCACTCAGTCACTCACTCACTCACCTCACTCACTCACTCCACTCCACTCACTCACTCACTCCACTAACTCACTCACTCACTCCACTCACTCACTCACTCCGCTCACTCCACTCACTCACTCACACTCCACTCACTCACTCACACTCCACTCACTCACTCACACTCCACTCACTCACTCACTCCACTCCACTCACTCACTCACTCACACTCCACTCACTCACTCAACTCACTCACTCATTCACTCACACTCCACTCATTCACTCACACTCCACTCACTCACTCCACTCACTCACTCCACTCGCTCCATTCACTCACTCACTCACTCACTCCACTCACTCACTCGCTCCACTCACTCCACTCACACACTCACTCACTCCACTCACTCAACTCCACTGACTCATTCACTCCACTCACATACTCACTCACTCACTCACTCATTCACTCACTCCACTCCACTCACTCACTCACCTCCACTGCCTCTCTCACTCCACTCACTCAGGCACTCACTCCACTCACTCACTCCACTCCACTCACTCACTCACTCACACGCCACTCACTCACTCACTCCACTCACTCACTCACTCACTCACTCATTCAACTCCACTCACTCATTCACTCACTCCACCCACTCAACTCCACTAACTCATTCACTCCACTCATACACACTCATTCACTCACTCACTCACACCCCACTCACTCACTCCACTCGCTCACTCTCACTCACACTCCACTCAGTCACTCACTCACTCCACTCACTCACTCACTCACTCCACACTCCACTGACTCACTCCACTCACTCACTCACACTCCACTCACTCACTCACTCACTCACACTCCACTCACTCACTCACTCACTCCACTCACTCTCACTCCACTCACTCACACTCCACTCACTCACTCACTCACATTCCACTCACTCACTCACTCACTCCACTCACTCACTCATTCCACTCACTCAACTCCACTCACTCATTCACTCCACTCACATACTCACTCACTCCACTCCACTCCACTCACTCACTCATTCACTCACTCCACTCACTCACTCACTCCACTCCACTCACTCACTCATTCACTCACTCCACTCACTCACTCACACACTCACACACTCCACTCACTCACTCCACTCACTCACTCACTCCGCTCACTCACTCACTCACACTCCACTCACTCACTCACACTACACTCACTCACTCACTCACTCACTCCACTCACTCAACTCCACTGACTCATTCACTCCACTCACATACTCACTCACTCACTCCACTCGACTCCACTCACTCACTCCACTAACCCACTCACTCACTCACTCCACTCACTCACTCACCTCACTCACTCACTCCACTCCACTCACTCACTCCACTCACTCGCTCACTCACTCCACTCCACTCACTCACTCATTCACTCACTCCACTCACTCACTCCACTCACTCACTCACTCACTCACACTCCACTCATTCACTCACACTCCACTCACTCACTCAGTCACTCCACTCACTCACTCATTCACTCACTCCACTCACTCACTCACTCACTCCACTCACTCACTCCACTCACTCATTCACTCACTCACTCACTCCACTCACTCACTCACTCACTCACTCACTAACTCCACTCACTCACTCACCTCACTCACTCACTGCACTCCACACACTCACTCACTTCACTCACTCACTCACTCCACTCACTCAGTCACTCACTCACTAACTCCACTCACTCACCTCACTCACTCACTCCACTCCACACACTCACTCACTCCACTCACTCACTCCACTCACTCACTCACTCACTCACTCACTCACACTCCACTCACTCACTCACTCCACTCACTCAACTCCACTGACTCATTCACTCCACTCACTCACTCACACTCCACTCCACTCCACTCGCTCACTCATTCACTCACTCCACTCACTCACTCACTCACTCACTCACACACTCACACACTAACCAGGGGTGCGGGAGTGACGGGGGTTTCCAGGTCCCCTGCAGGCGCCAGATCTCTGATAGAGACCGTGTCCTCTCGCCCGCCAGGATATGCCACATAGGCATATTGAGGGTTGGCGTGGAGGAGATGGACCTGTTCAACCAAAGGGTCGGACTTGCGGGCCCTAACATGCTGCCGCAGGAGGACAGGTCCTGAGTGCATCAACCAAGACGGCAGTGAGGTCCCAGAGGAAGACTTCCTAGGGAAGGTAAACATCCGCTCATGTGGGGTAGCGTTGGTTGCCCTACACAGGAGGGACTGGATTGAATGGAGCGCATCAGAAAGTACCTCTTGCCAACGGGAGATTGGAAGACCCCTAGACCTTAACGCCAGTAAAACAGCCTTCCAGACTGTAGCGTTTTCTCTCTCGACCTGTCCATTACCCCTGGGGTTGTAACTCGTAGTCCCACTTGAGGCAATTCCTTTAGAGAGCAGGTATTGCCTCAAGTCGTCGCTCATAAACGACGAACCCCTATCACTGTGGATATAACTGGGGTAGCCGAACAGGGTAAAAAGACTCCGCAGGGCTTTGATGACCGTGGCAGAGGACATATCAGAACAGGGGATGGCAAAGGGGAATCGGGAGTATTCATCAACCACGTTGAGGAAATACACATTCCGATCTGTCGAAGGAAGGGGGCCCTTGAAGTCGACACTCAGTCGTTCAAAAGGGCGAGTGGCCTTAATGAGATGTGCCCTGCCAGGCCGGTAGAAGTGCGGCTTGCACTCTGCACATACCTGGCAGCTTCGAGTTATCGACCTGACATCCTCTATGGAGTAGGGCAGATTCCGGGCCTTTACAAAATGGAAGAGCCGAGTGATCCCCGGATGGCAGAGATCATTGTGGAGGGCCTGTAGCCGGTCCTCCTGCACACTGGCACATGTTCCACGCGACAGGGCATCTGAGGGCTCATTGAGCTTCCCCAGACGGTACATGATATCATAGTTGTAGGTGGAGAGTTCGATTCTCCACCTCAAGATTTTATCATTCTTAATTTTTCCCCTTAACGTGTTGTTGAACATGAAGGCCACGGACCGCTGGTCTGTGAGCAGGGTAAACCGTTTGCCAGCCAAATAATGGCGCCAATGCCGTACGGCCTCCACAATGGCCTGAGCCTCTTTTTCCACAGAGGAGTGCCGAATTTCAGGGCCTTGGAGGGTGCGAGAGAAAAAGGCGACGGGCCTGCCCACCTGGTTAAGTGTGGCAGCCAGGGCGAAATCAGATGCATCACTCTCCACCTGAAAGGGGATGGACTCATCGACAGCGTGCATCGTGGCTTTCGCGATGTCGGCTTATATCCCTTCAAAGGCTAGGCGAGCCTCTGCTGCCAGGGGAAAAGAGGTAGACTTTATGAGCGGACGGGCTTTGTCCGTGTAATTGGGGACCCACTGTGCATAGTGGGATAAAAGGTTCTTTCTCAGAATGGCAACCGGTGACAAGTGGTGTCCCGCAGGGTTCAGTGTTGGGGCCACAGCTGTTCTCTTTATATATTAACGATCTAGACGACGGGACTGGGGGCATTCTGGCCAAGTTTGCCGATGATACAAAGATAGGTGGAGGGGCAGGTAGTATTGAGGAGGTGGGGAGGCTGCAGAAAGATTTAGACAGTTTAGGAGAGTGGTCCAAGAAGTGGCTGATGAAATTCAACGTGGGCAAGTGCGAGGTCGTACACTTTGGAAAAAAGAATAGAGGCATGGACTATTTTCTAAACGGTGACAAAGTTCATAATGCTAAAGTGCAAAGGGACTTGGGAGTCCTAGTCCAGGATTCTCTAAAGGTAAACTTGCAGGTTGAGTCCATAATTAAGAAAGCAAATGTAATGTTGTCATTTATCTCAAGAGGCTTGGAATACAAAAGCAGGGTTGTACTTCTGAGGCTTTATAAAGCACTGGTTAGGCCCCATTTGGAATACTGTGAGCAATTTTGGGCCCCACACCTCAGGAAGGACATACTGGCACTGGAGCGGGTCCAGCGGAGATTCACACGGATGATCCCAGGAATGGTAGGCCTGACATACGATGAACGTCTGAGGATCGTGGGATTATATTCATTGGAGTTTAGGAGGTTGAGGGGAGATCTGATAGAGACTTACAAGATAATGAACGGCTTAGATAGGATGGACGTAGGGAAGTTGTTTCCATTAGCAGGGGAGACTAGGACGCGGGGGCACAGCCTTAGAATAAAAGGGAGTCACTTTAGAACAGAGATGAGGAGAAATTTCTTCAGCCAGAGAGTGGTAGGTCTGTGGAATTCATTGCCACAGAGGGCTGTGGAGGCCGAGACGTTGAGCGTCTTCAAGACAGAAATTGATAAATTCTTGATTTCTCGAGGAATTAAGGGCTATGGGGAGAGAGCGGGTAAATGGAGTTGAAATCAACCATGATTGAATGGTGGAGTGGACTCGATGGGCCGAATGGCCTTACTTCCGCTCCTATGTCTTATGGTCTTATGGTCTTATAGTATGAAAAGAAGCCTAAGCATCTTCTCAGTGCTTTGATGCTCGTGGGTAGGGGAAGTTCAAGGAGGGGATGCATATGGTCTGGATCGGGGCCGATGACCCCGTTTTCCACCACGTATCCGAGGATTGCTAGGCGGTGCTTGCTAAATACGTACTTCTCCCTGTTATAGGTCAGGTTCAGGAGAGACGCAGTGCGTAAAAACTTCTGGAGGTTGGCGTCGTGGTCCTGCTGGTCATGGCCACAGATAGTGACGTTGTCCAGGTACGGGAAGGTAGCCCGTAGCCCGTTTTGGTCCACCATTCGGTCCATCTCACGCTGGAAGACCGAGACCCCATTCGTGACGCCGAAAGGGACTCTTAAAAAGTGGTAGAGACGGCCATCCGCCTCAAAGGCCGTGTATTTGCGGTCCTCTGGGCGAATGGGGAGCTGGTGGTAGGCTGACTTCAAGTCAATGGTGGAGAACACCCGGTACTGCGCAATCTGGTTGACCATGTCAGATATGCGCGGGAGAGGATACGCATCCAGCTGCGTGTACCTATTAATGGTCTGACTATAGTCTATGACCATCCGGGGCTTGTCTCCAGTCTTGACCACCACGACTTGTGCTCTCCATGGGCTAGTGCTAGGTTGAATGATCCCTTCCCTGAGGAGCCGCTGAACCTCAGATCGAATAAAGATCCGATCCTCAGCACTGTAACGCCTGCTCTTAGTCGCGATGGGCTTGCAGCCTGGCATGAGATTTTCGAATAGGGAAGGCGGGGTAATTTTGAGTGTCGAGAGACTGCATGTGGAGCGCGCTGGACAATTTGGAGGCTGCTGTTCTCCCACTGAAAGTGGAGGGAGTGGCCCATTGTACTGCAGGGTCACACTCCTCAGGTGGACCATAAAGTCTAGCCCCAGGAGTACCGGAGCGCAAAGGTGCGGTAACACGAGGAGCCTGAAGTTCTCGTAGACTGTGCCCCACACCGTTAAGGTTACCACACAGCTCCCAAGAACAAGGACAGATCAGGACCTCGACGCCATGGAGATTGTCTGCCTGACAGTTTGCACGCGGAGAGCGCACCGTTTCACTGTATCTGGATGAATGAAACTCTCCGTGCTCCCGCTGTCAAACAGGCAATGCGTCAGGAGCCTGTTTACCTCTCTGTCCATCATGGACTTGTCGAGTCTGTGAGGCTTGGCCTGGTCCAGGATGATTGACGCCACTGTTGGAACCCGAGTGTAACTGCAGGCAGCTGAGATAGTCGGCGACGAGGACCCCTGCTGGCCTTCTGCGGCCGGTGTCGACCAAAATGGCTGCGCCCACAAATCGCACGTGGTCGATGATGTTGAAAGCGGCGGCACCCGCAGGTCGTACGTGGCTTGCATCGTCAACATAGGAAATGGTGGCGCCCGTGAATCGCACGTGGCTGAAGACATCGTCGAGGCTGGAGACGAGGAGACGGATCCTGGGGAGTCACACGCAGCACTGCTGGGCTTGGAAGGGGTCTTTGCTCGGCACACTTTTGCATAGTGCCCTTTCTTCCCACAGGCGGAGCAAAACACCGTCCTGGCCGGACATCTCTGACGAGGGTGCTTCGCCGATCCGCAGAAATAGCACCGTGGGCCTCCAGGAGCCGCCGCAGCCGTCAGGTCTGAAGTTGAGAGCATTATTGCGCAGTTCCGAGGAACCGCCGAGTACAGTTGAGGCGGTGGCTGTGCTTGCCACGTTGTTCCCACGTGGTCGGTGGGGTAGGTTTCAAGACTTCTGGAGGCCGTTTCCATTGCATCGGCCAATTCTACCGTCTTAGCCAGGTCCAAGTTACCCTGCTCTAGCAGCCGCAGGCGAATATAGGATGAGCCGATTCCCACCACGAACGCATCTCGGATCAGATCGTTGGTGTATTGAGTAGCCGACACCTCCTTGCAGTTGCAGGCTCTGGCTAGCTGTTGAAGTTCGCGCAGGTACTGTCCCGTCGTTTCGCTGGGCTGCCGCCGTCGAGTGGCTAATAGGTGACGAGCATGAATTTCGTTTGGCGGTTTATGGTACAGCTTCTTGAGTAATTCGATGGCCTCTTTGTAATTTGGGGAATCACGGATTGTTGCATACACAGTGTCGCTCACCCTGGCATGGAGGACCCGCAATCTGTCGGCGTTGGACTGAACTGCTGTCGCGGCGTCGATGTAATCCTCGAAACACTTCAACCAATGGTCGAAAGTATTCGACGCTCCAGCGGCATGCGGATCCAAGGTTAGCCGATCGGGTTGTAACATCTGCTCCATTTTTCTTCGAACAAAATTTTCGGTATTTTGTTGTGAATAAAATTGATGCGCGATTGATTCACTCGGGAGGCTAGGACGTACCCGGGAATAAAGGCTTTTATTCACAACAAGAATAGAGCATACTGCTTAACAATACTATAAGAAGTCTCACAACACCAGGTTAAAGTCCAGCAGGTTTATTTGGTAGCAAATACCACAAGCTTTCGGAGCAATGCTCCTTCGTCAGATGGAGTGGTCTCTCTCAGAGACCACTCCATCTGATGAAGGAGCATTGCTCCGAAAGCTTATGGTATTTGCTACCAAATAAACCTGCTGGACTTTAACCTGGTGTTGTGAGACTTCTTACTGTGCTTACCCCAGTCCAACGCCGGCATCTCCACATCATAACAATACTATCCCAGACTAAGGGCCACTAGGAAGTAGCAGTGACCTTTATACTCCTGTAAGAAGGCGGAGCCAAACGGAGTGTACCACAGAACAATGCTAACAGGTGGAACACCCCAACCCTAACCCCAACAGTAACAAGAGTAACATATGTACAAGTACCCATAGTGGTAACCATCTATGGTTCACCACACACACACGCTCACTCGCTCGCTCACTCACTCACTCACTCACTCACTCCACTCCACCCATTCACTCACTCACTCACTCCACTCACTCACTCACTCCACTCCACTCCACTCCACTCACTCAACTCCACTGACTCACTCCACTCACTCACCTCCACTCACTCACTCATTCACTCACTCCACTCACTCACTCACTCCACTCACTCACTCCACTCCACTCCACTCACTCACTCATTCACCTCCACTGACTCACTCCACTCACTCACTCACTCACTCACTCCACTCCACTCACTCACTCACGCACTCACTCCACTCACTCACTCACTCCACTCCACTCACTCACTCACTCACTCCACTCCACTTCACTCCACTCCACTCACTCACTCACTCACTCCACTCCACTCACTCACTCACTCCACTCACTCACTCACTCCACTCACTCACTCACTCACTCCACTCACTCACTCACTCACTCACTCCACTCACTCACTCGCTCACTCACTCATTCACTCCACTCACTCACTCACTCACTCCACTCCACTCACTCACTCCACTCCACTCCACTCACTCACTCATTCACCTCCACTGACTCACTCCACTCACTCACTCACTCCACTCCACTCCACTCCACTCACTCACTCCACTCACTCACTCACTCCACGCACTCACTCACTCCACTCACTCACTCCACTCCACTCACTCACTCACTCACTCACTCCACTCCACTCCACTCACTCACTCACTCACTCCACTCACTCACTCACTCCAGTCCACTCACTCCTCTCCACTCACTCACTCTCACACTCACTCAGTCTCACACTCACTCACTCTCACACTCACTCACTCTCACACTCACTCACTTTTATGAATGTCCACAGCTGTAGCTGGTATATCACGCAGGACTCAGCTCCCCTGACATAACGTTTGTTTAAAGACTCTTGTGTTAAATGTATTGGTATGTGACGGGTCTTTGCTAATCCTGGGGTGCACCAAAACCCAGGCATGGAATTTGTCTCTCTGCCTTGGGTTGGGGCTCTGATGCCACACCCCCCTCCCCTTTCCCCCCATCCCCCCACCCCCCACCCCTTCCCCCCATCTCCCACCACCCTTCTCCCCCTTCCCAATCCCCACCCCACTCCCCCATCCCCACACCCCCATCCCCCCCACTCCCTCCCCCACCCCTACCCCCCTGAACCCATCTCCTACCACCCCTCTCTCCCTCCCCAATCCCCATCTCCCACCACCCCTCACCCACTTCCCCACCCCCTCCCCATCCCCCACACCCCTCTTCCCCTCCCCAATCCCCATCTCCCACCTCCCCCTTCCTCCCCATCCCCCACCCCCTCCCCATCCCCCACACCCCTCTCCCCCTCCCCAATCCTCCCCCAACCCCCACCCCTCTCCCCCCACCTCCCCGACACCCCTCTCCCCCCAACAATCCCCCTCCCTCCTCCCCACCCCCCAACACCTCACATCCCCTCCCCCATCCTTCCCCTCCCCATTCCCCCTTTGCCCCCACCCCTCCCCCCACCTGCCCAGGCAGGATAGTGCTTTCCCGCAGGTGGAATGTTCTGGATGATTGGAGCCAGGCGCTCTCAGGCTCAGTCAGGCTGGAGTTGAGTTGAGCCTATCCTGTGGTTATGTCATTACTGAGACAGGGAAAGCCTCACCCTCTCAGCGGGTGTTTTGTGAGGGAATGTGAAATTTTTTCCAGTACTTCAGCCATTGCTCTGTCCAGATAGATCCTCGTGACCTTTGCACCTTCCTGTGAGAGAAAAAATGATTATTCAAAGCCAATCAGATCTGGCTTCAAACCATACTGGATTCTGGCAAGAATGTGCAGCGAGATTTGATTTGTCAGTTGGGATTTTGATTCTTTCTAACAGGTCCCAGCTCAGCCTCCTGCTCCAGGTCCTTCAATCAGCCCAAAGGTTCCCCAGCTCCTCCCACAATCAGCCACCTCCCCTGGCCATTTCTTTCAAAGGTTATTTTTCAACAGAGTCATTCCATTGGCTGTGGAATTGGTGCAATTCACACCTTGACCCCAGGCCGCTCTCCGCCCCCCCCCCCCCCCCCCCCCCCACCCCCCCTTCTCTCTATCCCCCTCCACTCCCTTCCTCACTCCCCATTCAGTCTAAACATCAAAACCCTCAGCTTCTGTCTATATTTGTAATCCAATCCTCTTCCTTTTTGAAACTCTGTTATGGGACGTGGGTGTCACTGGCTAGGCCAGCATTTATTATCCATCCCTAATTGCCCTTGAGAGGATGGTGGTGAGCTGCCCGCGAGAATCGCTGCAGTCCACGTGGTGTAGGTACATTGCCAGTGCTGTCAGGGAGTTTCAGGTTTTGACCCAGTGACAGTGAGGGAACGGCTGATATATTTAGAAGAGAAACTATTTCCTCTTTTGGGTGGTTAGCGTGGAACAAGCTGAAAATCAGCAGTTCCGCTGGGGAATATCTACATCTCTCTTCTGAAAAAACTGTTCAGTTTGAAACATTTTAAAACTGGAATTGATTGATTTTTGCTAGTCAGATATTTTAAGGGCTACACAGCTGGAATAGGTAAACCATGTTCAGCTACAGAGCAGCCCTGATCTAATGAAATGGCGGAACAGCTCGAGGGGCTGAATGGCCTCCTCTTCCTGTTCCTGTGTCCCATTCCCTGCCAAAGACAACGGGAGGCATTTTCCCAAAATCTTGTTTCCCGAACCTTGGGAGATTTTGGGCCATGTCACAGTTTACCTGACTGTAGTATTGCACTATGCGGGTAGCATAGTGATTATGTTACTAGACTAATCTTGAGAACAGGAGTTCAAATCTCAGCAAGGCAGATTACGAACCAGTTTAAAAATGTGGAACTAAGAAGGTGGTATTGGCGAGAGTCACCAGACTGTTGTAAAAACCCAACTGGTTTAGGGAAGGAAAGGAGCAGCTTCCCCCAGTTTGACTGGGATGTGACATTCACTCACCAAGGGTCACTGGCCCTTCACTGCCAACACATCTGGCATTGCATCAACGCTGCTGTTCAGATTCACCAAGGCAGCTGAAAGTGGGCAACAAAAAACAGATGTTGCAAGCAGTGGATTATATTGTAAACACTGGACTCTACGAGATGGTTATGTTTTAAAATGTCTCCTTTAATTTTAGGTTAAATTCAGAATTCCAGCTCAGTGACATGCCTACGTGATTTGTTGTCTTTGAAGTGGAACTCAAACTGAAACCTTTAAAAATCTAATGGCAGAACATAAGAAAAAGAAGGAGGAGTGGGCCATTCGACCCCTCAAACCTGCTCTCCCACTCAATAAGATGGGCCTATCTGACATGATTGTAACTCCAATTTCCTGCCTGTCCTCCGTTACCCAGAACTCAGAGGAATATTGGAGCAGCTTTGAGGGCCATGCGGCACAGCTGACTGGCTTGGACCAGAATGGCGCCTTTTCCCTGGAGGAGCCCAGTGTCCCCCAAGCCAATGAGGACCCATCACCAGCTCATCCTTCACCCAGCGACCTTGTGAGTGCCCTCTAATATTGGCTGCTCTGCAATCAATCACTAATGATCTCTTCTCTGGCAGATAGCAGTGGGAAATGAGAGAGCTCCACTGGCAGCAGCCCCTCAGCCCCAGCCCCTAGAGCACCTCGGACCTGAGGACCCACTGGATGTAGTGTCATCACCCACACCCTCCACAAGCACAGAGACACACACCTTGGTGGCACTGAGTTCGAGAGGAGACTCGGGATCACAGTCTGGTGAGATTCGGACAGGTTTGAATCCTGAGGTTGAACACTGGAAGAATGGTGGTTGTCATGGAGATCGTAGTGCAAGACATTGGGTCTGACGAGCACCAGAGTTACATTCCATGGCTATAGGCATGGGTGGGATCCATTAGCGGCTAAGTGGGAGTTTCCGCTGGTCTTGCCTATGCAGCTGGGTATGGAGTCGGAGTGGCAGTGGGCACAGTGCCATGAAAGATAGGCAGATGGGGCTCAAGGCCACGAGAGAAGCGCAGGTCACCAGCTCCACGTCACGTGTACCAGACCTTTTGGCCTGGTGTGATTCTGGTGGGTTGACTTTTTAATGAGTATGCAGATATTTAAATACAGGCAAATGAAGCTCCCAGCATGCTGTCTGAGCCACCTGTTAACATCAGGAGCAGCCAATCACAGTCCACTTTATCACCAATGGGGAACATTGATTGTTGGACAACCAGCAACTTTTCCTGTTCCAGTTGCCATGACGCCTGTTGCTGGGAAATGTACCTCTTTGTGAGACACTCGCTGAACTGTCTTGGTGCCAAACATTTGATTCCTTATCCACATCATTGATACAAATTGTAAATAGTTGAGACTCCAGCAATGATTCTTCTGGCATCCCATTGGTTACAATGTGCCAATTCCAAAAAGATCCATTTATCCCGACCCTCTGCTTCCTGTTAGCAGAATCCCTACTATGCAGAAGGAGGCCATTCGGCCCATCAAAGCTGCTCCAAAGGAACATCTTACCCAGGGTCCCTGGCGCTGTGATGCAGCAGTGCTAACCACTGTGCCACTGTGCCGCCATCAATCCTTTATCCATGCTAATATGTTACTCCTTACACTAAGAGCTCCTGTCTTGTGTAGAAACTTTGATGTGGCACCTTATCAAAAGCCTTTTGGAAATCCACATCGACAGCTTCCCCTTTCTCCACCTTGCTTGATACATCCTGAAACCACAAGTTAGCCACAAAACTATGTTGAATCTGCCGTATCTCATTATAACTTCCTAAAGATTCTGCTATAACCTCCCCACCAACGCCTCTACTTTCTCAGAAGACTAAGGAAATTTGGCATGTCCGCTACGACTCTCACCAACTTTGACAGATGCACCATACAAAGCATTCTTTCTGGTTGTATCACAGCTGGGTATGGCTCCTGCTCTGTCCAAGACCGCAAGAAACTACAAAGAGTCATGAACGAAGCCCAGTCCATCACTCAAACCAGCCTCCCATCCATTGACACTTCCCGCTGCCTCGGAAAAGCAGCCAGCATAATTAAGGACCCCACGCAGCCCGGACATTCTCTCTTCCACATTCTTCTATTGGGAAAAAGATACAAAAATCTGAGGTCACGTACCAACCGACTCAAGAACAGCTTCTTCCTGCTGCTGTCAGACTTTTGAATGGACCTACCTTGCATTAAGTTGATCTTTCTCTACACCCTAGCTATGACTGTAATACTACACTCTGCACTCTCTCGTTTCCTTCTCTATGTACGGTATGCTTTGTCTGTATAGCACGCAAGAAACAATACTTTTCACTGTATGTTAATACATGTGACAATAATAAATCAAATAATAATGGATTCTAGCAATCCCTTGACAATCAAAAATCTGTCTAACTCAACCTTCAACATATTTAATGACCGAGCATTCACTACTCCCTGAGGGAGAGAATTCCAAACACTAGCAACCATCTGAGGGAAGAAATTCCTCCTCATCGGCCCCGCAGGTGGAGGAGGTGGTTAAGAAGGCGTATGGTGTGCTGGCCTTTATCAATCGAGGGATTGAGTTTAGGAGTCCGGGGATAATGATGCAGCTATATAAGACCCTCGTCAGACCCCACTTGGAGTACTGTGCTCAGTTCTGGTCGCCTCATTACAGGAAGGATGTGGAAAAGATTGAAAGGGTGCAGAGGAGATTTACAAGAATGTTGCCTGGATTGAGTGGCATGCCTTATGAGGATAGGCTGAGGGAGCTCGGTCTTTTCTCCTTGGAGAGACGTAGGATGAGAGGAGACCTAATAGAGGTGTAGAAGATGTTGAGAGGCATAGATCGGGTGGACTCTCAGAGCTTTTTTCCCAGGGTGGAAATGTCTGCTATGAGAGGACACAGGTTTAAGGTGCTGGGGGGTAGGTACAGGGGAGATGTTAGGGGTAAATTTTTCACACAGAGGGTGGTGGGCGAGTGGAATCGGCTGCCGTCAGTGGTGGTGGAGCCAAACTCAATAGGGTCTTTTAAGAGACTCCTGGATGAGTACATGGGACTTAATAGGATGGAGGGTTATAGGTAGGCCTAAAAGGTAGGGATATGTTCGGCACAACAGGCCGAAGGGCCTGTTTTGTGCTGTAGTTTTTCTATGTTTCTATCTTCATCTCCATCTCCACAATGTACACAATAACTCACAGCAAAGCTTTGGGAGACAGAGAGAGAGAAAGAGAGCAACAAAGTTGTCGTGTGGAGGACAAGAGCCGCTACTCTGGTGGAAATTTGTAGGATTTTGTTTTCTATTTGAAAGAAAGGGGATAGAATGGACTGGACTTCTGGAGATTGAAGGGACAAGAAGTGGCTGAGGTGGGCCTTGCTGCTGGAAGTCAGTTCTGGAAGTGTTAGGCTGAGAGGAATGACTTTGGAAGGACACTGGAAGTGGCGATGTAGTGTGGCCGTGAGACTGAGCTTGCGGGAGAGCCAGAAGAACGCGGGACCTGTCAGAAATGTGGGCACCGCCAACGAGGTTGTAAGGTGTATCGCAATCACATTAATTCAATAAAAAGTCCCTTTGCTTCTGCTCAATGCATCATTTCCCTGTTCAGTGATGTTTGTGATCAATGTGGATTTCAGCGTGTTTGCTCCAATAAAAGTTCGCAAATGTAAAATCGTAAGCAGTTGATGTCATATACATGGATTTTAGTAAGGCGTTTGATAAGGTCCCCCATGGTCGGCTTATGATGAAAGTGAGGAGGTGTGGGATAGAGGGAAAGTTGGCCGATTGGATAGGTAACTGGCTGTTTGATCGAAGACAGAGGGTGGTGGTCGATGGAAAATTTTCGGATTGGAGGCAGGTTGCTAGCGGAGTGCCGCAGGGATCAGTGCTTGGTCCTCTGCTCTTTGTGATTTTTATTAATGACTTATTATTAAAGTCCAAAGATGTGCGGGTTAGGTTGATTGGCCAGGTTAAAAATTGCCCCTTAGAGTCCTGGGATGTGTAGGTTAGAGGGATTAGCGGGTAAATATGTGGGGGTAGGGCCTGGGTGGGATTGTGGTCGGTGCAGACTCGATGGGCCGAATGGCCTCCTTCTGCACTGTAGGGTTTCTATGATTTCTATGATTTCTATGACTTAGAGGAGGGGGCTGAAGGGTGGATCAGTAAATTTGCTGATGACACCAAGATTGGTGGAGTAGTGGATGAGGTGGAGGGCTGTTGTAGGCTGCAAAGAGACATAGATAGGATGCAAAGCTGGGCTGAAAAATGGCAAATGGAGTTTAACCCTGATAAATGTGAGGTGATTCATTTTGGTAGGACTAATTTAAATGTGGATTACAGGGTCAAAGGTAGGGTTCTGAAGACTGTGGAGGAACAGAGAGATCTTGGGGTCCATATCCACAGATCTCTAAAGGTTGCCACTCAAGTGGATAGAGCTGTGAAGAAGGCCTATAGTGTGTTAGCTTTTATTAACAGGGGGTTGGAGTTTAAGAGCCGTGGGGTCATGCTGCAACTGTACAGGACCTTGGTGAGACCACATTTGGAATATTGTGTGCAGATCTGATCACCTCACTATAAGAAGGATGTGGAAGTGCTGGAAAGAGTGCAGAGGAGATTTACCAGGATGCTGCCTGGTTTGGAGGGTAGGTCTTATGAAGAAAGGTTGAGGGAGCTAGGGCTGTTCTCTCTGGAGCGGAGGAGGCTGAGGGGAGACTTAATAGAGGTTTATAAAATGATGAAGGGGATAGATAGAGTGAACGTTCAAAGACTATTTCCTCGGGTGGATGGAGCTATTACAAGGGGGCATAACTATAGGGCTCGTGGTGGGAGATATAGGAAGGATGTCCGAGGTAGGTTTTTTACTCAGAGTGGTTGGGGTGTGGAATGGACTGCCTGCAGTGATAGTGGAGTCAGACACTTTAGGAACATTTAAGAAGCTATTGGATAGGCACATGGAGTACTTCGGGATGATAGGGAGGAAATAGCTTGATCTTGGTTTCAGATAAAGCTCGGCACAACATCGTGGGCCGAAGGGCCTGTTCTGTGCTGTACTGTTCTATGTTCCCTTTGGTTATTCCAGAGTCATTTGGGAAATGATTCTGTTTGTGAAAGTTATCAGTCTCTACTGGGATTATAACAATTAATAAATAATTACTGCACTCTTCCTGAGAATATGAAAAGCCTTTCACATCTCATCAATAAAAAGTGTCTGGTTTTCAAAGTTTGGTAAATTCACTCTCGAAATCTCCCTGGAGGTTTTTGTGGAGTTTGATACAAGTTCCTTTTTCAGTCTCACAATTCCTCATACCAAACCTGTTCCTCATCCGTGACTAAATTAAGGGAGTTTCCCCATTTGCAAAATCCAATGAAACTGAGTTACAGCTCTGTCAGTGAGAGTTAGAAACAGAGACCGCTCCAGACAGAGACTACTCCAGACGGACTGCTCAGACAGAGACTGCTCCAGACAGAGACTACTACAGACGGACTGCTCCAGACAGAGACTTCTTCAGACGGACTGCTCCAGACAGAGACTGCTCCAGACAGAGACTGCTCCAGACAGTCTGATCCAGACAGTGGAGACATGGATGTTGTGTTGAGCTATGTGGAGCCAGTGGTGGTTGTGACCAATGTGGCCAATGCTTTGTTTGACACAGCTCTGTTGATGGTGGTGTATGACCGGTTAAACGGGACCTCGCTGGCTAACAGTGACCTGGCCCAGAAGGAAATAGCCCAGTTTTATATGATCTACAATATGATCTACTCGCTAGCCCCCTTACTGAGCACCGTGCTGTTGGGCCGGTGGGCAGATCGCACAGGGCAGAAGATTCTGCTGGTGGTGCCGTTACTGGGCTATTTACTGGGAAGATCCTTGCTGCTGTTCACACACCTTCTCCAGCTGCCTGTCAGTGTGATGTACGGATCAGCTGTGATCAATGGATTGACTGGAGGGTTCCCAGCTTATTGGAGTGGCATTAATGCTATCACTGCCCTGCGGTCTGAAGCAGCAAGACGCAGTCTGAGGTTAAATATGTTGGAGGTGGCGTCGGGAATGGCTGGATTGCTGGGGAGTCTGGCGTCTGGTCACTTCTTCCTGGTGAAGGTGAATAATCAGCATGGGCTCCTGCTGATCTCCTTGTGTCTCACTCTGTATTCACTAAGTTTGCTGTACTCCGCTTTCATCCTCAGATACCCCACAGTCTGTCCACAAAGCCAGCTTCCCACGGGAGTGAGGAATCTCAGCCTGAGGAGGTACAGCACCCAGATGGTCCTGCTTTTTATCTGCTACCTGCTGTATGATTTTGGAGTAACTGGCGGGGAGAATATCATCTCCATCTTTGTCCTGAAGCCCCCACTGAGCTGGGACGCGGTCTGGGTGGGCTATGGAAAAGCAGCCTGTTACATCATGTTCCTGACCAGCTTCCTTGGAGTTCTGGTCCTCTCCAACTGTCTGACTGACATCTCCCTGGTACTGATGGGAATCATCTCCAACACGGCTGGATTCACCGTCATGGCCTTTGTGAAGCAAAGCTCCTTGTATTTCATTGGTAAGTGACTGACTGCATTCTAATAATCACACTGCTAAATCTTTCCTGATGGCAAAGTTCTGCATTCGTCCAGGGGCTGCTGAGATTAAAGTCTCCAATCATAGAATCCCTACAGTGCAGAAACAGGCCATTCGGGCCATCGAGCCTGCACCGACAACAATCTCACCCAGGCCCTATCCCCGTAAGCCCATGTGTTTACCCCGCTAATCCCCCAACACTAAGGGGCAATTCAGCATGGCCAATCCACCTAACCTGCACATCTTTGGACTATGGGAGGAATGATGTGGAGATGCCGGCGTTGGACTGGGGTAAACACAGTAAGAAGTTTAACAACACCAGGTTAAAGTCCAACAGGTTTATTTGGTAGCAAAAGCCTGGCTTTTGCTACCAAATAAACCTGTTGGACTTTAACCTGGTGTTGTTAAACTTCTTACTATGGGAGGAAACCAGAGCACCTGGAGGAAACCCACGCAGACACGGGGAGAATGTGCAAACTCCACACAGACAGTGACCTGAGGCTGGAATTGAACCTGGGTTCCTGGCGCTGTGAGGCAGCAGTGCTAACCACTGTGCCAACCCATTCAAATGTTTTGAAATAACAACAAGATCGGGAACAGTGGATGATTTGTATACTTGCCTGGGTTCAAAACATGGGAATATCTTAACCACAAATATGCTTTATTGGCTAACTGCTGACGTTACCATGCGCATGTCCGCACTGAGGTCAGTGAATTGTGTAATTTGTGGGTTAGCAGTGAGACACAGCTGGAATATTGTCAAAATCCAACAGATGTCCTTCAGAGCTGAGAATCTACCTCTCCTACGTTTGAGTGGTGACTAGGCACTCTTGTCTCTCGCGATATTCTTCCTCACTGAAAGAGTGAGATTAGTTCCAAAGTTTTGCAGTGGTTTGGGAATTGTTTCCAGATATCTCGAGGAGGTTATTTCACACAGCTGATTTTTAATATCAGCCAAAGGGAGTTGGCCTTTCTGTATGCTCACACATTCGGAGAAAAAATCAGAAGGCCAGTTTGAGATCACAGCTTCACATGTTGGTCAAATATTCATCATTTGGCTGAGTCATTATCTGGCTGGGGTTTTGGGATTTCAAGAGGTATTTAAGTAGATTCAGTTCTTGCAGAGAGAAGTTAGCTCAATATTCCTATAACAGTCACCAGTCGTAGCCCTGGAACTACCAGCAACGAGGAAACTCAGATTTTAAAAAGCTCCAACACAGTTTCAAATTCTGAAGTCATTTTGTGATGGCATTTAATAATGTCCACCTAAACCTTACAGAACAAGTCTAAAAAAACAAAAAACCTGTCTCTCCCTCATTAAATATCCTGTAAAACTAGTTTGGAGGGACAGTGGTGTAGTGGCAATGTCACTGGACTTGTTATCCCCAGGTTAATATACTGGAGATCACAGGGTTCAAATCCCATCATGGCAGCTGGTGGAATTTAAATTAAATTAATTAATCTGGAATAAAAAATTAGTCTCAATAAAAGTGACCGTGAAACCATTGTCGATTATTGTAACAACCCATCACGTTCAAAAATGTCCCTCAGGGAAAGAAATATGCCATCCTTACCTAGTCTGGCTGGGGCAGCACGGTGGCACAGTGGTTAGCACTGCTGCTTCACAGTGCCAGGGACCCAGGTTCAATTCCTGGCTTGGGTCACTGTCTGTGCGGAGTCTGCACGTTCTCCCCGTGTCTGCATGGGTTTCCTCTGGGTGCTCTGGTTTCCTCCCACAGTCTGAAAGATGTGCTGGTTAGGGTGCATTGGGCATACTAAATTCTCCTTCAGTGTCCCCGAACAAACGCTGGAGTGTGGCGACTAGGAGATTTTCACAGCAACTTCATTGCAGTGTTAATGTAAGCCTGCTTGTAACACTAATAAATAAACTTTATAAATTTATTTAGTGGGCGGCATGATGGCATAATGGTTAGCACTGCTGCCTCACAGCGACACGGTGGCACAGTGGTTAGAACATAGAACATAGAACGCTACAGCGCAGTACAGGCCCTTCGGCCCTCGGTATTGCGCCGACCTGTGAAACCAATCTAAAGCCCATCTAACCTACATCTATGCACATGGACACCGAGATCTCTCTGCTCATCCACACTACCAAGTATCTTACCATTTGCCCAGTACTCTGTAGTCTTGTTACTCCTTCCAAAGTGAATCACCTCACACTTTTCCGCATTTGCCACCTCTCAGCCCAGCTCTGCAGCTTATCTATGTCCCTCTGTAACCTGCAACATCCTTCCACACTGTACACAACTCCACCGAGTTTAGTGTCATCCGCAAATTTACTAACCCAGCCTTCTACGCCCTCATCCAGGTCATTTATAAAAATGACAAACAGCAGTGGCCCCAAAACAGATCCTTGCGGTACACCACTAGTAACTGAACTCCAGGATGAACATTTTCCATCAACCACCACCCTCTTACAGCTAGCCAATTTCTGATCCAAACCGCAAAATCACCCTCAATCCCATGCCTCCGTATTTTCTGAAATAACCTACCATGGGGAACCTTATCAAACGCTTTACTGAAATCCATATACACCACATCAACCGCTTTACCCTCATCCACCTCTTTGGTCACCTTCTCAAAGAACTCAATAAGGTTTGTGAGGCACGACCTACCCTTCACAAAACCGTGCTGACTATTCCTAATCAAATTGTTCCTTTCTAGATGATTATAAATCCTATCTCTTATAATCCTTTCCAAAACTTTGCCCATAACAGAAGTAAGGCTCACTGGTCTATAATTACCAGGGTTGTCTCTACTCCCCTTCTTGAACCAGGGGACAACATTTGCTATCCTCCAGTCTACTGGCACTGTTCCTGTAGACAATGACGACATAAAGATCAAAGCCAAAGGCTCTGCAATCTCCCTCCTAGCTTCCCAGAGAATCCAAGGATAAATCCCATCCGGCCCAGGGGACTTATCTATTTTCACACTTTCCAGAATTGCTAACACCTCCTCCTTATGAACCTCAATCCTGTCTAGTCTAATAGCCTGTATCTCAGTATTCTCTTCGACAACATTGTCTTTTTCCTGTGTGAATACTGACGAAAAATATTCATTTAGCGCCTCTCCTATCTCTTCAGACTCCACGCACAACTTCCCACTACTGTCCTTGACTGGCCCTAATCTTACCCTAGTCATTCTTTTATTCCTGACATACCTATGGAAAGCTTTAGGGTTTTCCTTGATCCTACCTGCCAAAGACTTCTCATGTCCCCTCCTGGCTCTTCTTAGCTCTCTATTCAGGTCCTTCCTGGCTAACTTGTAACTCTCAAGCGCCCTAACTGAGCCTTCATGTCTCATCTTTGCATAAGTCTCCTTCTTCCTCTTCACAAGAGATTCAACTTCTTTAGTAAACCACGGTTCCCTCGCTCGACCACTTCCTCCCTACCTGACAGGTACATACTTATCAAGGACACGCAGTAGCTCTTCCTTGAACAAGCTCCACATTTCAATTGTGCCCATCCCTGCAGATTTCTTCCCCATCCTATGCATCCAAAATCTCACCTAATCGCATCATAATTTCCTTTCCCCCAGCTATAACACTTGCCCTGCGGTATATACCTATCCCTTTCCATCACTAAAGTAAATGTTACCGAATTGTGGTCACTATCACCAAAGTGCTCACCTACCTCCAAATCTAACACCTGGCCTGGTTCATTACCCAGTGCCAAATCCAATGTGGCCTCACCTCTTGTTGGCCTATCTACATACTGTGTCAGGAAACCCTCCTGCACACATTGGACAAAAACTGACCCCTCTAAAGTACTCGAACTATAGCGTTTCCAGTCAATATTTGTAAAGTTAAAGTCCCCCATAACAACTACCCTGTTACTTTCGCTCCTATCCAGAATCATCTTTGCAATCCTTTCCTCTACATCTCTGGAACTTTTCGGAGGCCTATAGAAAACTCTCAACAGGGTGACCTCTCCTTTCCTGTTTCTAACCTCAGCCCATACTACCTCAGTAAACGAGTCCTCATCAAACGTCCTTTCTGCCACCGTAATACTGTCCTTGACTAACAATGCCACACCTTCCCCTCTTTTACCACCTTCCCTGATCTTACTGAAACATCTAAACCCCGGAACCTGCAACAATCATTCCTGTCCCTGCTCTATCCATGTCTCCGAAATGGCCACAACATCGAAGTCCCAGGTACCAACCCATGCTGCAAGTTCACCCACCTTATTCCGGATGCTCCTGGCGTTGAAGTAGACACACTTCAAAACACCTTCCTGCCTGCCTTTACACTCCTGCGACCTTGAAGCTTATTCATGACCTCACCACTCACATCCTCCTGTACACTGGAGCAACAATTCAGGTTCCCATTCCCCTGCCGAATTAGTTTAAACCCTCCCGAAGAGCATTAGCAAATTTCCCCTCCCGAATATTGGTACCCCTCTGGTCAGGTGAAGACCATCCCGTTTGTAGAGGTCCCACCTACCCCAGAATGAGCCCCAATTATCCAGGTATCTGAATCCTTCCCTCTTGCACCATTCCTGTAGCCACGTATTCAACTGTTCTCTCTCCCTATTCCTCTCCTCGCTGGCACGTGGCACGGGTAACAAACCAGAGATAACAACTCTATTTGTTCTAGCTCTAAGCTTCCACCCTAACTCCCTGAATTTCTGCCTTACATCCCCATCTCTTTTCCTACCTAGTTAGCACTGCTGCCTTAGACCGCCAGGGACCCAGATTCGATTCCCCGCTTGGATCACTGTCTGTATGGAGTCGACATGTTCTCCCCGCGTTTGCCTGGGTTTCCTCCGGGTGCTCCGGTTTCTTCCCACAGACCAAAGATGTGCGGGTTAGGTGGATTGACCATGCTAAATTGCCCCTTGGTATCAGGGGGACTAGCTACGGGAAATGCATGAGGTTATGGGGATAGGGCCTGGGCAAGATTGTGGCCGGTGCAGACTCAAGGGGCCGAATGGCCTCCTTCTGCATTGTAGGATTCTATGATTCATTGCAGTGTTAATGGAAGTCTACTTGTGACACTAATCAATAAACTACACGTGATTCCAGACTGAATGTGGGTGACTCTTATCTGTCCTCTGAAATGTCCGAGCAAGCCACTCAGTCCAAGGGCAATTAGGAATGGGCAACAAATGTTGGCCTTGTCAGTGATGCCCACATCCACATGAAAGAGTAAGAGCAAAGATAAAAGAACAGTACAGCACAGGCACAGGCCCTTTGGCCCTCCAAGCCTGCGCCAATCATGATGTCTACCTAAACTAAAACTGTACGGAGTCCGTATCCTTCCATTCCCATCCTATTCATGTATTCGTCTAGTTGCCCCTTAAATGCCGCTATCGTACCTGCTCCCACCACCTCCCCAGGCAGCGCGTTCCAGACACTCACCACCCTCTGTGTAAAAAGCTTGCCCCTTACATCTCCTCTAAACTTTTCCCCACGCCCCTTAAACCTATGTCCTCTAGTACTTGACTTTTCTACCCTAGGAAAGAGCATCTAAGTATCCACTCTGTCCATGCCACTCAATCTTGTAGACGTCTATCAGGTCACCCCTCATCTTAATAAGGAAAAGGATTCCCCTGGCTATTGACTTGCCAAGTGAAATAGGTGTTCCCGAGCCGCTCTAATCTAGGCCCTTCATCATTTTATACACATTGGATAAAATGTGACATTGTAAAACAAAAGCAGCCAGGATCACAGGGCCAGGGACCCAGGTTCAATTCCAGCCTCGGGTCACTGTGTGGAGTTTGCACATTCTTCCCGTGTCTGCGTGGGTTTCCTCCGGGTGCTCCGGTTTCCTCCCACAGTCCAAAGATGTGCGGGTTAGGTTGATTGGCCATGATAAATTGACCCCAGTGTCAGGGGGATTAGCAGGGTAAATGTGTGGGGTTACAGGAATAAGGCCTGGGTGGGATTGTGGTTGATGCAGGCTCGATGGGCCGAATGGCCTCCTTCAGGACTGTCGGGATTCTATGATTCGAGGGGAAATGGGGAGTATGGAAATGGCAGTGACATTAAACAAATACTTTTACCTCTGTCCTCATGGTTGAAAATAAAATTCAGAAATAACAGGCAAAAGTTTTAGCGAGAAGGAGGAAATCAGTGTTAGTAGAAAGAGAAACACTGGACAAATGAATGGGAATAAAAGCTATCAAATCCCCTGGCATTCTAGAGGTGGGAGTTTCTGGCCAAGCGCAACCAGAAAATTCCGTCCGCGGTCGTGGACCTTTGCATGGCCCACCCCTCACCCGCTGCAATTTCCGTGGCGGGTGGGACGGGAAAACCCCCCCCTCTGTATCCTAGGATTTCCAAAGAGGTGGATAAAGAAGTAAATGGATCCAGGATTCAGGAAGGAATGTTTCCAATGGATTGGAGGTTAGGAAGTGTAACCTCACTGTTCAAGGGAGAGGGAAAATAGGGAACTCTGGGCCAGTTACCCTGACAACAGCAATAGGAAATATGTGAGAATCTGTAACTGGGGGTGTGATAATGTGGCATTTAGAAAATCATTATAGGATTAAGGAGAGACAAGAGGAATTTGAGAAAGGGCAATTGTGTTTGATAAATGGTTGGGGTTTTTTTGAGGGTAGAACTAGCAGGGATGTAGTGGATGTAGTGAATTTTCAAATAAACATTCAATAAAGTGCCACACAAGAGGTCATTGTGCAAAATTCTGACAGATGGGATTGGGGGAATATAGCCTGAGAATTGGTTAATGGACAGAAAGGAGAGAGTAGGAATGATCAGGGCAGTCTCAGGTTGGGAAGATTATAAGCAAAGGAGTACCGCAAAGATCAGTACTGGGCCTCAGCTATTTACAATCTATACCAATGTTGGAATGAGTGTTAGGTGAGTGGGCTGTGTGTAACATATCCTAGTCTGTTCACAATATAACGTGATGTCAGAAAGTAAGTGGTGAGGGGAACAGAAGGAGATTGTGGAGAGACAGGTTGTGTGAGTGGGTCGATGGAGTAAAGTGTGGCAAAGTGTGAAATTATCAGGAAAATTAAAAGAAAATTTAATTTTTGTTTGAATTGTGAGAGAAGGGGTCATTCAGAGGGATCTGTGTGTCCCTTGTACATGAATCACAGAAAGTTAACATACTGACGCAGCAAGCAATTAGGGACACAAATGGTATGTTAGCTTTTGTAAGAACCATTGGGGATTGGAGTTTAAGAATAAAGATATCTTACTGCAACTCGGGACCACTATGTTAAATTATGCTCTCCTTATGAGAAAGAATTTGTTCCAGAAGGAATACATTCGGCTGATTCCTGAGGCGGAGGGATTGAGTGGACGAGGCCAATATTGTTTGGGTGAGAGGTGGCCTCATTCTAGTTTGACAGGGTAGATGGTGGGTGGATGCATTGCACTGACTGGGGAATCTAGAAGGTGGGGACAGATGCTCAGAATAAGGGGTGATTTAGGATTGAGATGAGGAGGAATGTCTTCAGTTGAAGGGTTGTGAATCTTGGGAATTCCCCACCCCAGAGAGTTGCTGACACTCAGTCACTGAATCGATTCAGGACAGAGACTACTAAATTTTTAGACATTAAGGGATATGCGGAGTTTGACGAGGTGAGATCGGGATAGTTGAGCCGTGATCGCATTGAATAGTCAAAGCAGGCTTGAAGGGTCAAACTACTGAATTACTGAATTGTTACAGCGCTGAAGGAGGCCATTTGGCCTATCGTGTCTATACTGGCTCTCTGAATGAACAACTCAACTAGTGTCATTCCCACTGCAAGCTCCCTGCCTCCCCGCTCCCCACCCCACTCCCTTCTCCCTGTAACCCTGCACATTCTTCCCTTTCAGATTATGATTCAATTCCCTGTTGAAAGCTTCTATTTGCCCTCCTTGCCCCATTCTCCCAGGCAGTGCATTCCAGACCCTAATCGCTCACTGCGTGAAGAAGATTCTCCTTGTGCTCCAGTGCTTGTTTTGCCAATGACCCTAATTCTCGTGCTCAATGCTCACACCTTAGCTTGCAGTTCCATTTCTGCCCAGATCCCTCGTGGCATTGAATTCCTCTATCAATTCCCCTCTCAGCCTCTCTTCCCCAAGGAGAGCAGTTTTGGGATTGATTGGAGTTCAGGGGTAGTCAATGCAAGACTCTGTTACCATGGCACACAGTTTTGTAACCCCCCCCCCCCTCACTCCCGGGTGGGGAGGGGGGGGGGTTGGAGGGTGAGGGGCTGGGGAGGGGGCGTTGGAAGGTGAGGGGGTGGGGAGGGGGGGTTGGAGGGTGAGGGGGTGGGGAGGGGGGGTTGGAGGGTGAGGGGGTGGGGAGGGGGGGTTGGAGGGTGAGGGGGTGGGTGGAGGGTGAGCGGGTGGGGAGGGGGGGGTTGGAGGGGGAGGGGGTGGGGAGGGGGGGGGTTGGAGGGTGAGGGAGTGGGGAGGGGGGGGTTGGGAGGGTGAGGGGGTGGGGAGGGGGGGGTTGGAGGGTGAGGGGGTGGTGAGGGGGGGTGTTGGAGGGTGAGGGGGTGGGGGGTTGGAGGGTGAGGGGGTGGGGAGGGGGTGGGGGAGGGAGGGGGTTGGAGGGTGAGGGGGTGGGGAGGGGGGGTTGGAGGGTGAGGGGGTGGGGAGGGGGGGTTGGAGGGTGAGGGGGTGGGGAGGGGGGGGTTGGAGGGTGAGGGGGTGGGGAGGGAGGGGTGGTTGGAGGGTGAGGGGGTGGGGGGGGGGGTTGGAGGGTGAGGGGGTGGGGAGGGGGGGGTTTGGAGAGTGACGGTTTCCCTGCTCCCACAGGCCCGATGGGGAAATGATCTGAATTTTCTCCGTCTCCATCAAACTCCCCCCTCAGCTCCCGAATATCCAGCTCTGCTCATTCCCACAATCCCGCAATCCCAAATCAAACTGCACCTTGAAAAGACTGGAACTTGATGTGAGTTTGAATGTTGGAATTGAGTTTCCCCGGTGCCCTCTGTGGTTAAGGGAAGGACTGTTACTATGGTTACCAATGGAATCATGTCACAACATTGCATTGTTACCATGACAGCGGCTGTAAAACAGGAATGAGGACAAGGTGAGGATTGCAGTCAGTCCTGTCCCTCTGGCCCCCACCCCCTGGCCTTGGCCTCAGGACCGTGTGTAACTGCACAGAGTCCGCTGGCCTTTCTAACACCACTGGAAGATGTTGGCGGGTGTGAGCAGGGCTGTGTGTCTGGGACACGGAGGAATTTTCCCCCAAACATTCCAGTCTGAAAACCGCGGAGTTTCAC
Organism: Mustelus asterias; assembly: GCF_964213995.1. Lineage (NCBI taxonomy): Eukaryota > Metazoa > Chordata > Chondrichthyes > Carcharhiniformes > Triakidae > Mustelus > Mustelus asterias. Next base: position 643,591 of record NC_135826.1, on the reverse strand, counting down.
TCTGGTTTTTTCAGCGACTTACCCGTGCGATTTCCCCAAACTCTCTGAATGTTTTGGTAGTGGGGAGTAAATCTGCTGGAGACGCACCCTGATCACCCATATACTGCACGCCAGTCTACATCATATAGGGAGATACGTCAACCGCACCGCCCCCCCCCCCCACACACAGACATTGCCCCCTTCCACACCCACAACACCCCTCAAAGACCCCCCCCTTAAACCCCCCCCCCAGACCACTCCCCAGCACACCCCCTCCAACGGACCCCCCCACCCCTGATCACCAGCCCCGACCCCCGATCGCTGGCCCCACCACCAGCTCCCCCCTCCCCTGTGTGGCTCCACCCCTGTGTGACCACCCCCAGTGAGGACCCCAGGCCCCACCCCCTTAGCACTGCACATGCCCGGTGGGCGGTGCCAGGCTGTCACTGCCCAAGGGGCACCCTCCCCCCGCCCCCGGATCTTCTGGGGAAGTCTCAATGGCTTCTGTTCCCCTCCCCCACGCCCCCACCCCCCGGCGAGGCCATCGTGTCAGGTCCCGGTTGGTGGGGGCAGCTGTGATCCTCGTGGGTGAGGACCCCCCAAGCGAGGCAGCTGAGGCAAGTGAGGCCGCACAATTGTGTCCTGAGCTCACTAAATCGATGTAAATGAAGTTATAAATATTTAAATCAGCCTCATACCCTCCCCCAGTGCGAGGCTGGTTATGTCAGGAAAAATGGCAATGGGAAGATTGTGACTGGCTGGACCCAGACACGATTCTGATTTGTTTCCTTCTGCTGAATTTCCCTGCTCTGCTCTGCAGTCGGCCAGCGCAGGGGGGCGGGACATTGCACCCATTGCCGCAATTTTACCGGTACGTCCGCCCCGATTCTGGGGGTGGGCGAGGCTCGGAGAACAGCATTCTCTGTTGGCTTCAGGTGGGGTCGTACAAACCTCGGGCGGACATGCCGGTACGATTCCACCCATAGAGTCCCGTCCTCACCCAGAAACCTGCATATGGGGCTGGATCTCGGCAACATCCAAACCTGGCACTGAGGGGATACAGATCAGACCCACAGTGACAGAGTGTGAGGATGTGAGAGAGGAGCGCTGATTTCCCCCTTCCGCCCACCACGGGAAACAGAGTGGGCGAGGGACGGAGCTTGGAAATGTCCATGTGTGTGAGTATGAGAGAGAGAGTGTGTGTGTGAGAGTGAGTGTGAGAGTGTGTGTGAAAGTGTGTGTGAGAATGTGTGTGTGAAAGTGTATGTGTGTGAAAGTGTGTGAGTGTGTGTGTGTGAAAGTGTGTGTGAGTGTGTGTGTGTGTGTGTGTGTGTGAAAGTGTATGTGTGTGAAGGTGTGTGAGAGTGTGAGTGTGTGTGTGAAAGTGTGTGTGAGAATGTGTGTGAAAGTGTATGTGTGTGAAAGTGTGTGAGAGTGTGTGTGTGTGAAAGTGTGTGTGAGTGTGTGTGTGTGTGTGTGAAAGTGTGTGTGAGTGTGTGTGTGTGTGAGAGAGTGTGTGAGTGTGTGCGTGAGAGTGTGTGTGAGAGAGCATGTGTGTGAGAGTGTGTATGAGAGTGTGTGTGAGAGAGTGTGAAAGTGTGTGTGTGTGTGTGAGAGAGAATGAATGTGTGTGTGAGAGTGTGTGTGAGAGTGTGTGTGTGTGAGAGAGTGTGTGAGTGTGTGCGTGAGAGTGTGTGTGAGAGAGCATGTGTGTGAGAGTGTGTGTGAGTGTGAGAGAGTGTGTGAGTGTGTGCGTGAGAGTGTGTGTGAGAGAGCATGTGTGTGAGAGTGTGTGTGAGTGTGTGAGTGTTCAGTGAGGGTTCAGTCTGTGTACACACAGTGAGGGTTCAGTCTGTGTACACACAGTGAGGGTTCGGCCTGTGTACACACAGTGAGGGTTCAGTCTGTGTACACACAGTGAGGGTTCAGCCTGTGTACACAGTGAGGGTTCAGTCTGTGTACACACAGTGAGGGTTCAGTCTGTGTACACACAGTGAGGGTTCGGTCTGTGTACACACAGTGAGGGTTCAGTCTGTGTACACACAGTGAGGGTTCAGTCTGTGTACACACAGTGAGGGTTCGGTCTGTGAACACAGTGAGGGTTCAGCCTGCGTACACACAGTGAGGACTCAGTCTGCGTGCACACAGTGAGGGTTCAGCCTGCGTACACACAGTGAGGGTTCAGTCTGTGTACACACAGTGAGGGTTCAGTCTGTGTACACAGTGAGGGTTCAGTCTGTGTACACACAGTGAGGGTTCAGTCTGTGTACACACTGTGAGGGTTCAGTCTGTGTACACAGTGAGGGTTCAGCCTGTGTACACACAGTGAGGGTTCGGTCTGTGTACACAGTGAGGGTTCAGTCTGTGTACACACAGTGAGGATTCAGTCTGTGTACACACAGTGAGGGTTCAGTCTGTGTACACACAGTGAGGGTTCGGTCTGTGTACACACAGTGAGGGTTCGGTCTGTGTACACACAGTGAGGGTTCAGTCTGTGTACACACAGTGAGGGCTCAGTCTGTGTACACACAGTGAGGGTTCGGTCTGTGTACACACAGTGAGGGTTCGGTCTGTGTACACACAGTGAGGGTTCAGTCTGTGTACACACAGTGAGGGTTCAGTCTGTGTACACACAGTGAGGGTTCAGTCTGTGTACACAGTGAGGGTTTAGCCTGTGTACACACAGTGAGGGTTCAGTCTGTGTACACACAGTGAGGGTTCGGTCTGTGTACACACAGTGAGGGTTCAGCCTGTGTACACACAGTGAGGGTTCAGCCTGTGTACACACAGTGAGGGTTCAGTCTGTGTACACAGTGAGGGTTCAGTCTGTGTACACACAGTGAGGGTTCAGTCTGTGTACACACAGTGAGGGTTCAGTCTGTGTACACAGTGAGGGTTCAGTCTGTGTACACACAGTGAGGGTTCGGTCTGTGTACACAGTGAGGGTTTAGCCTGTGTACACACAGTGAGGGTTCAGTCTGTGTACACACAGTGAGGGTTCAGTCTGTGTACACACAGTGAGGGTTCAGTCTGTGTACACACAGTGAGGGTTTAGCCTGTGTACACACAGTGAGGGTTTGGTCTGTGTACACACAGTGAGGGTTTAGCCTGTGTACACACAGTGAGGGTTTAGCCTGTGTACACACAGTGAGGGTTCGGTCTGTGTACACAGTGAGGGTTCAGTCTGTGTACACAGTGAGGGTTCAGTCTGTGTACACACAGTGAGGGTTCGGTCTGTGTACACAGTGAGGGTTTAGCCTGTGTACACACAGTGAGGGTTCAGTCTGTGTACACACAGTGAGGGTTCAGTCTGTGTACACACAGTGAGGGTTCAGCCTGCGTACACACAGTGAGGGCTCAGTCTGCGTGCACACAGTGAGGGTTCAGTCTGTGTACACAGTGAGGGTTCGGTCTGTGTACACAGTGAGGGTTCAGTCTGTGTACACACAGTGAGGGTTCGGTCTGTGTACACAGTGAGGGTTCAGTCTGTGTACACACAGTGAGGGTTCGGTCTGTGTACACAATGAGGGTTTAGCCTGTGTACACACAGTGAGGGTTTAGCCTGTGTACACACAGTGAGGGTTCAGCCTGTGTACACACAGTGAGGTTTCGGTCTGTGTACACACAGTGAGGGTTCGGTCTGTGTACACAGTGAGGGTTCGGTCTGTGTACACAGTGAGGGTTCAGTCTGTGTACACACAGTGAGGGTTCAGTCTGTGTACACACAGTGAGGGTTCAGTCTGTGTACACACAGTGAGGGTTCAGTCTGTGTACACAGTGAGGGTTTAGCCTGTGTACACACAGTGAGGGTTCAGCCTGTGTACACACAGTGAGGGTTCGGTCTGTGTACACACAGTGAGGGTTCGGTCTGTGTACACAGTGAGGGTTCGGTCTGTGTACACAGTGAGGGTTCAGTCTGTGTACACACAGTGAGGGTTCAGTCTGTGTACACACAGTGAGAGTTCAGTCTGTGTGCACACAGTGAGGGTTCAGTCTGTGTACACACAGTGAGGGTTCAGTCTGTGTACACACAGTGAGGGTTCAGTCTGTGTGCACACAGTGAGGGTTCAGTCTGTGTACACAATGAGGGTTTAGCCTGTGTACACACAGTGAGGGTTCAGTCTGTGTACACACAGTGAGGGTTCGGTCTGTGTACACAATGAGGGTTTAGCCTGTGTACACACACTGAGGGTTCAGTCTGTGTACACACAGTGAGGGTTCAGTCTGCGTGGACACAGTGAGGGTTCAGCCTGTGTACACACAGTGAGGGTTCAGTCTGTGTACACACAGTGAGGGTTCGGTCTGTATACACAGTGAGGGTTTAGCCTGTGTACACACAGTGAGGGTTCGGTCTGTGTACACAGTGAGGGTTTGGTCTGTGTACACAGTGAGGGTTCAGTCTGTGTACACACAGTCAGGGTTCAGTCTGTGTACACACAGTGAGGGTTCAGTCTGTGTACACATAGTGAGGGTTCGGTCTGTGTACACAGTGAGGGTTCAGTCTGTGTACACACAGTGAGGGTTCAGTCTGTGTGCACACAGTGAGGGTTCAGTCTGTGTACACAATGAGGGTTTAGCCTGTGTACACACAGTGAGGGTTCAGTCTGTGTACACACAGTGAGGGTTCGGTCTGTGTACACAATGAGGGTTTAGCCTGTGTACACACACTGAGGGTTCAGTCTGTGTACACACAGTGAGGGTTCAGTCTGCGTGGACACAGTGAGGGTTCAGCCTGTGTACACACAGTGAGGGTTCAGTCTGTGTACACACAGTGAGGGTTCGGTCTGTATACACAGTGAGGGTTTAGCCTGTGTACACACAGTGAGGGTTCGGTCTGTGTACACAGTGAGGGTTTGGTCTGTGTACACAGTGAGGGTTCAGTCTGTGTACACACAGTCAGGGTTCAGTCTGTGTACACACAGTGAGGGTTCAGTCTGTGTACACATAGTGAGGGTTCGGTCTGTGTACACAGTGAGGGTTCAGCTTGCGTACACACAGTGAGGGTTCAGTCTGTGTACACACAGTGAGGGTTCAGTCTGTGTACACACAGTGAGGGTTCGGTCTGTGTACACACAGTGAGGGTTCGGTCTGTGTACACACAGTGAGGGTTCAGTCTGTGTACACACAGTGAGGGTTCAGTCTGTGTACACACAGTGAGGGTTCGGTCTGTGTACACACAGTGAGGGTTCGGTCTGTGTACACACAGTGAGGGTTCAGTCTGTGTACACACAGAGAGGGTTCAGTCTGTGTACACACAGTGAGGGTTCAGTCTGTGTACACAGTGAGGGTTTAGCCTGTGTACACACAGTGAGGGTTCAGTCTGTGTACACACAGTGAGGGTTCGGTCTGTGTACACACAGTGAGGGTTCGGTCTGTGTACACACAGTGAGGGTTCAGCCTGTGTACACACAGTGAGGGTTCAGCCTGTGTACACACAGTGTGGGTTCAGTCTGTGTACACACAGTGAGGGTTCAGTCTGTGTACACACAGTGAGGGTTCAGTCTGTGTACACAGTGAGGGTTCAGTCTGTGTACACACAGTGAGGGTTCGGTCTGTGTACACAGTGAGGGTTTAGCCTGTGTACACACAGTGAGGGTTCAGTCTGTGTACACACAGTGAGGGTTCGGTCTGTGTACACACAGTGAGGGTTCAGTCTGTGTACACACAGTGAGGGTTTAGCCTGTGTACACACAGTGAGGGTTCGGTCTGTGTACACACAGTGAGGGTTTAGCCTGTGTACACACAGTGAGGGTTTAGCCTGTGTACACACAGTGAGGGTTCGGTCTGTGTACACAATGAGGGTTCAGTCTGTGTACACACAGTGAGGGTTCAGTCTGTGTACACACAGTGAGGGTTCAGCCTGCGTAAACACAGTGAGGGCTCAGTCTGCGTGCACACAGTGAGGGTTCAGTCTGTGTACACAGTGAGGGTTCGGTCTGTGTACACAGTGAGGGTTCAGTCTGTGTACACACAGTGAGGGTTCGGTCTGTGTACACAGTGAGGGTTCAGTCTGTGTACACACAGTGAGGGTTCGGTCTGTGTACACAGTGAGGGTTCAGTCTGTGTACACACAGTGAGGGTTCAGTCTGTGTACACACAGTGAGGGTTCAGCCTGTGTACACACAGTGAGGGTTCAGTCTGTGTACACATAGTGAGGGTTCGGTCTATGTACACAATGAGGGTTTAGCCTGTGTACACACAGTGAGGGTTTAGCCTGTGTACACACAGTGAGGGTTCAGCCTGTGTACACACAGTGAGGGTTCGGTCTGTGTACACACAGTGAGGGTTCGGTCTGTGTACACAGTGAGGGTTCGGTCTGTGTACACAGTGAGGGTTCAGTCTGTGTACACACAGTGAGGGTTCAGTCTGTGTACACACAGTGAGGGTTCAGTCTGTGTACACACAGTGAGGGTTCAGTCTGTGTACACAGTGAGGGTTTAGCCTGTGTACACACAGTGAGGGTTCAGCCTGTGTACATACAGTGAGGGTTCGGTCTGTGTACACACAGTGAGGGTTCGGTCTGTGTACACAGTGAGGGTTCGGTCTGTGTACACAGTGAGGGTTCAGTCTGTGTACACACAGTGAGGGTTCAGTCTGTGTACACACAGTGAGGGTTCAGTCTGTGTACACACAGTGAGGGTTCAGTCTGTGTGCACACAGTGAGGGTTCAGTCTGTGTACACAATGAGAGTTTAGCCTGTGTACACACAGTGAGGGTTCAGTCTGTGTACACACAGTGAGGGTTCGGTCTGTGTACACAATGAGGGTTTAGCCTGTGTACACACAGTGAGGGTTCAGTCTGTGTACACACAGTGAGGGTTCAGTCTGCGTGCACACAGTGAGGGTTCAGCCTGTGTACACACAGTGAGGGTTCAGTCTGTGTACACACAGTGAGGGTTCGGTCTGTATACACAGTGAGGGTTTAGCCTGTGTACACACAGTGAGGGTTCGGTCTGTGTACACAGTGAGGGTTTGGTCTGTGTACACAGTGAGGGTTCAGTCTGTGTACACAGTGAGGGTTCAGTCTGTGTACACACAGTGAGGGTTCAGTCTGTGTACACACAGTGAGGGTTCGGTCTGTGTACACAGTGAGGGTTCAGCCTGCGTACACACAGTGGGGGTTCAGTCTGTGTACACACAGTGAGGGTTCAGTCTGTGTACACACAGTGAGGGTTCGGTCTGTGTACACACAGTGAGGGTTTGGTCTGTGTACACACAGTGAGGGTTCAATCTGTGTACACACAGTGAGGGTTCAGTCTGTGTACACACAGTGAGGGTTCGGTCTGTGTACACACAGTGAGCGTTCGGTCTGTGTACACACAGTGAGGGTTCAGTCTGTGTACACACAGTGAGGGTTCAGTCTGTGTACACACAGTGAGGGTTCAGTCTGTGTACACAGTGAGGGTTTAGCCTGTGTACACACAGTGAGGGTTCAGTCTGTGTACACACAGTGAGGGTTCGGTCTGTGTACACACAGTGAGGGTTCGGTCTGTGTACACACAGTGAGGGTTCAGCCTGTGTACACACAGTGAGTGTTCAGTCTGTGTACACAGTGAGGGTTCAGTCTGTGTACACACAGTGAGGGTTCAGTCTGTGTACACACAGTGAGGGTTCAGTCTGTGTACACAGTGAGGGTTCAGTCTGTGTACACACAGTGAGGGTTCAGTCTGTGTACACACAGTGAGGGTTCAGTCTGTGTACACAGTGAGGGTTCAGTCTGTGTACACACAGTGAGGGTTCGGTCTGTGTACACACAGTGAGGGTTCAGCCTGTGTACACACAGTGAGGGTTCAGTCTGTGTACACGGTGAGGGTTCAGTCTGTGTACACACAGTGAGGGTTCAGTCTGTGTACACACAGTGAGGGTTCGGTCTGTGTACACAGTGAGGGTTTAGCCTGTGTACACACAGTGAGGGTTCAGTCTGTGTACACACAGTGAGGGTTTAGCCTGTGTACACACAGTGAGGGTTCGGTCTGTGTACACAGTGAGGGTTCAGCCTGTGTACACACAGTGAGGGTTCAGTCTGTGTACACACAGTGAGGGTTCAGCCTGCGTACACACAGTGAGGGCTCAGTCTGCGTGCACACAGTGAGGGTTCAGCCTGCGTACACACAGTGAGGGTTCAGTCTGTGTACACACAGTGAGGGTTCAGTCTGTGTACACACAGTGAGGGTTCAGCCTGCGTACACACAGTGAGGGTTCAGTCTGTGTACACACAGTGAGGGTTCAGCCTGTGTACACGCAGTGAGGGTTCAGTCTGCGTACATATAGTGAGGGTTCAGTGTTTTATGTTGTATATTTTGTGTTTTCTAGCTCGCTCTATGATGTTGTTTTCCTGTATTCCCATGCCTACGATTCGAGCTCAGTTGTCGAAGCAGATGGAAGCGGGTTCCTATGGTAAGGAATTATTCACAGACACACTGACTGATTGTTCAATCCTCACCATCTCAATCGCTTACCCATCACAGGGAACGTTTCTCTCTGAGAACGCTGATCAGAAAATGGAGTTTCAGCTTCAGGTGCAGCAGGCGGTAAAGAAGGCAAATGGCATGTTGGCCTTCATTGCGGGAGGTTTTGAGTCCAGGAGCAGGGATGTGTTGTTGCAATTATACAGGGCCTTGGTGAGGCCACACGGTTTTGTGCAGTTTTGGTCTCCTTTTCTGAGGAAGGATGTTCTTGCTCTCGAGGGAGTGCAGTGCAGGTTTACCAGGCTGATTCCGGGGATGGTGGGACTGATGTAAAAGGAGAGATTGACCAGGTTAGGATTGTTTTCGCTGGAGTTCAGACGAATGAGGGGGGATCTCATAGAGACTTATAAAATTCTTAACAGGACTAGACAGGGTAGATGCAGGAAGTTCCCAACGGTGGGGAATCCAAACACAGTCTGAAGAGAAAAGATAAACCTTTTTGGTCAGAGATGAGGAGACATTTCTTCACCCAGAGAGTGGTGAATCTGTGGAATTCATTACCATAGAAAGTAGCTGAGGACAAAATGTCCAAAGATGTGCAGGTTAGATGGATGGGCCATGCTAAATTGCCCTTAGTGTCAGGGGATTAGAAGGGTTACATGGGGTTACGGGTATAGGGTCTGGGTGGAATTGTTGTAGGTGCAGACTCGATGGGCCGAATGGCTTCCTTCTGCACAGTAAAGATTCTATGATTCTCAAACTTTGCATGTTTTCAAGAAGCAGTTAGATATAGCTCTTGGGGCTAAAGGAACTGACCCTCTGACAGTGCGGCACTCCCTCAGTACTGACCCTCTGACAGTGCGGCACTCCCTCAGTACTGACCCTCTGACAGTGCGGCACTCCCTCAGTACTGACCCTCTGACAGTGCGGCACTCCCTCAGTACTGACCCTCTGACAGTGCGGCACTCCCTCAGTACTGACCCTCTGACACTGCGGCACTCCCTCAGTACTGACCCTCTGACAGTGCGGCACTCCCTCAGCACTGACCCTCTGACAGTGCGGCACTCCCTCAGTACTGACCCTCTGACAATGCAGCACTCCCTCAGTACTGACCCTCTGACAGTGCGGCACTCCCTCAGTACTGACCCTCCGATAATGTGGCACTCCCTCAGTACTGACCCTCTGACAGTGTGGCGCTCCCTCAGTACTGACCCTCTGACAGTGCAGCACTCCCTCGGTACTGACCCTGTGACAGTGCTGCACTCCCTTAATACTGACTCTGACAGTGCGGCACTCCCTCAGTACTGACCCTCTGACAGTGCGGCACTCCCTCAGTACTGACCCTCTGACAGTGCGGCACTCCCTCAGTACTGACCCTCTGACACTGCGGCACTCCCTCAGTACTGACCCTCTGACAGTGCGGCACTCCCTCAGTACTGACCCTCTGACAGTGCGGCACTCCCTCAGTACTGACCCTCTGACAGTGCGGCACTCCCTCAGTACTGACCCTCTGACACTGCGGCACTCCCTCAGTACTGACCCTCTGACAGTGCGGCACTCCCTCAGTACTGACCCTCTGACAGTGCGGCACTCCCTCAGTACTGACCCTCTGACAATGCGGCACTCCCTCAGTACTGACCCTCTGACAGTGCGGCACTCCCTCAGTACTGACCCTCTGACAGTGCGGCACTCCCTCAGTACTGACCCTCTGACAGTGCAGCACTCCCTCAGTACTGACCCTCTGACAGTGCGGCACTCCCTCAGTACTGACCCTCTGACAGTGCAGCACTCCCTCAGTACTGACCCTCTGACAGTGCAGCACTCCCTCAGTACTGACCCTCTAACAGTGCGGCACTCCCTCAGTACTGACCCTCTGACAGTGCAGCACTCCCTCAGTACTGACCCTCTAACAGTGCGGCACTCCCTCAGTACTGACCCTCTAACAGTGCGGCACTCCCTCAGCACTGACCCTCTAACACTGCGGCACTCCCTCAGTACTGACCCTCTGACACTGCGGCACTCCCTCAGTACTGACCCTCCGACACTGCGGCACTCCCTCAGTACTGACCCTCTGACACTGCGGCACTCCCTCAGTACTGACCCTCCGACACTGCGGCACTCCCTCAGTACTGACCCTCTGACACTGCGGCACTCCCTCAGCACTGACCCTCTGACACTGCGGCACTCCCTCAGTACTGACCCTCCGACACTGCGGCACTCCCTCAGTACTGACCCTCTGACACTGCGGCACTCCCTCAGTACTGACCCTCTGACACTGCGGCACTCCCTCAGTACTGACCCTCCGACACTGCGGCACTCCCTCAGTACTGACCCTCCGACACTGCGGCACTCCCTCAGTACTGCACTGTAGGGTCATTCTGAATTTTGTGCTCCAGTCGCTGGAGCAGATTTTGAACGTAGAAGTTTCCAAGTCAGAGACATGGTTTCTCAATCCATTCCCTCGCCACACACACTGTCAGAGCTGCTGAGAATTTCCAGCATTTTCTGTTCCGGGTGAGATATTTGGAGTGGTGTCTGGAAACGATGAGAGGAAGACAGAGCCCTGAGGGTAATTAGAGTGAGGGAGGTAGGGGAGGATTTGAAAAGAGGGTGAGGTATTTATAATGGTGGCCCTGTCTGAATGTGAGCCGCTCTCACGTGTGAGAGCATCGACAGGATTGTCATCAGGGCAGAAAGGGGCAGCAATGGTGTGAGCTGTGAGTGTGTGACGATAGTGGACTGTGTGTGTGTGCACGCGTGCAGGGCAGAATCCAGTCCAAGTCTACCAGGCAGGGCAGTGTGTTAATCTCTGTACATCCACAGTCTCTGATAGTCACCATTTTCTCCCAGCCTCCATCTTCGCTTGGCTCCAGTCAGCTGTTGCTCTCACCGATGTGATTTCCACTGTTGTGTTTAACAATCTATATGCTGCCTCGCTACAATGGCACAGCAACATCTCTCTGCTCCTGGCTGCCACCGTGTGCTGGTTCAGTACTATACCCATCGTGTGAGTACCATATCTCTGTAAAAATGCTGCAGACTGCCCCTGCTTCCCAATTCATTCCTGTTTGATAAACATTATTGCATTTCTCCATTCTCAAATCCACTCTCTCACTGTCGCAATTTCCTCTGTCCTTGCTCCAGACATCCTGCTCTTTCCCAGAACTTCCTCTCTGCAATAACTCAGGAAGCCCAACTGGAAAAGAACATAGTTTATTACAGAATGCAAAGTAAAACCACCACCATGGTGTATACACACTCGTCCCTGTCTGGTGCTGCAGTTCAGCAGGCCCAGTCCTGGGCCAGTCCTGGGCCTACCTTACAAAACGCTCAGGTAATGAGTTCCAGCTGGGCAGGCCGCTGCCTGTTACCAGCGGAACTCATATTCTGTGAACCCTGCCCCCCAGGGACATCACGGGGCGGCAAGGTAGCACAGTGGTTAGCACTGCTGCTTCACAGCTCCAGGGACCTGAGTTCGATTCCCGGCTTGGGTCACTGTCTGTGTGGAGTTTGCACATTCTCCTCGTGTCTGCGTGGGTTTCCTCCGGGTGCTCCGGTTTCCTCCCACAGTCCAAAGATGTGCGGGTTAGGTTGATTGGCCGTGCTAAAATTGCCCCTTAGTGTCCTGAGATGCGTAGGTTAGAGGGATTCATAGAATTATCATAGAAACCCTACAGTGCAGAAGGAGGCCATTCGGCCCATCGAGTCTGCACCGACCACAATCCCACCCAGGCCCTCCCCCCACATATTTACCCGCTAATCCACTTAGTGGGTAAATATGTAGGGATATGGGAGTAGGGCCTGGGTGGGATTGTGGTTGGTGCAGACTCAAAGGGCCAAATGGCCTCTTTCTACCCTGTAGGGTTTCTATGATTTTCTACGATCAATCAGTGATTCCCCATGGACCTTGTGGGGGTTATCACACTCTCCCAGTCTCCTGGCTCTTTCCCAGAGTGTTTATCCCTCCCTGTTATTGAGCTCAGGCCTGATTGGGTGCAGCAGACACAGAGAGCACTGCACAAAATAGTCACTTTAATCTCCACCTGAGACACAGACTGCTGGATAATCACATCCCATCCAACTCCCCATCCTCCAATCACATCCCACCCAACTCCCCATCCTCCAATCACATCCCACCCAACTCCCCATCCTCCAATCACATCCCACCCAACTCCCCATCCTCCAATCACACCCCACCCAACTCCCCATCCTCCAATCACATCCCACCCAACTCCCCATCCTCCAATCACATCCCACCCAACTCCCCATCCTCCAATCACACCCCACCCAACTCCCCATCCTCCAATCACATCCCACCCAACTCCCCATCCTCCAATCACATCCCACCCAACTCCCCATCCTCCAATCACATCCCACCCAACTCACCATCCTCCAATCACATCCCACCCAACTCCCCATCCTCCAATCACATCCCACCCAACTCACAATCCTCCAATCACACCCCACCCAACTCCCCATCCTCCAATCACATCCCACCCAAATCCCCATCCTCCAATCACATCCCACCCAACTCCCCATCCTCCAATCACACCCCACCCAACTCCCCATCCTCCAATCACATCCCACCCAACTCCCCATCCTCCAATCACACCCCACCCAACTCCCCATCCTCCAATCACATCCCACCCAACTCCCCATCCTCCAATCACATCCCACCCAACTCCCCATCCTCCAATCACATCCCACCCAACTCCCCATCCTCCAATCACATCCCACCCAACTTACAATCCTCCAATCACATCCCACCCAACTCACAATCCTCCAATCACATCCCAGCCCAACTCCCCATCCTCCAATCACATCCCACCCAACTCACAATCCTCCAATCACATCCCAGCCCAAATCCCCTCTCCTCCAATCACATCCCAGCCCAACTCCCCATCCTCCAGTCACACCCCACCCCAACTCCCCATCCTCCAATCACATCCCACCCAACTCCCCATCCTCCAATCACATTCCGGCTCAAATCCCCTCTCCTCCAATCACATCCCACCCCAACTCCCCATCCTCCAATCACAGTGGCATGGACCTTTTCCTGCAATGAGGGGGTGTATTGAAAGGCTGCATGGTGTGAGCTGTATTCGGCAGTACAGCAGCTTACCGAGGAAAGGGAATAGTGGTGGTGTCACTGGGGCCAGTGATCCAGAGGCCCAGGCTAATGCTGTGGGGACACAGGTCCAAATCCCACGACAGCTGGTGGAATTTAAATTCAATTCATAAACTCTGGAACTGAACAGCTAGTCTAAGTACTGATGACCATGAAACCATTGTCGATTGTCGGAAAAACCCATCTGATTCACTAATGTCTTGTAGGGAAGGAAATCTGCCGTCCTTACCCGGTCTGGCCTACATGTGACTCCAGATCCACAGCAATATGGTTGACTCTTGGTAGGTTGTGATGAACAAAGCATCGTAGCTGTGAGGGACGGCTCGGTGGATAGGATATTAGGATGTAGATAGGCTGGAAAATAGGGCGGGGATCCTGGATTCAGGATTCAATCCTGGACCGGGGAGCGGCGCGGGCTTGGAGGGCCGAAGGGCCTGTTCCTGTGCTGTATTGTTCTTTGTTCTTTGTTCTTTGTTCTTAACTGCCCTCTGAAATGGCGAAGCAAACCACTCAGTTCAAGGGCAATTAGAAACATAGAAACATAGAAAAACTACAGCACAAAACAGGCCCTTCGGCCCCACAAGTTGTGCCGAACATGTCCCTACCTTTTAGGCCTACCTATAACCCTCCATCCTATTAAGCTTCATGTACTCATCCAGGAGTCTCTTAAAAGACCCTATTGAGTTCGCCTCCACCACCACTGACGGCAGCCGATTCCACTCGCCCACCACCCTCTGAGTGAAAAACTTACCCCTAACATTTCCCCTGTACCTACACCCCAGCACCTTAAACCTGTGTCCTCTCGTAGCAGCCATTTCCACCCTGGGAAAAAGCCTTTGAGAGTCCACCCGATCTATGCCTCTCAACATCTTATATACCTCTATTAGGTCTCCTCTCATCCTACGTCTCTCCAAGGAGAAAAGACCGAGCTCCCTCAGCCTATCCTCTTAAGGCATGCCACTCAATCCAGGCAACATCCTTGTAAATCTCCTCTGCACCCTTTCAATCCTTTCCACATCCTTCCTGTAATGAGGCGACCAGAACTGAGCACAGTACTCCAAGTGGGGTCTGACGAGGGTCTTATATAGCTGCATCATTATCCCTGGACTCCTAAACTCAATCCCTCGATTGATAAAGGCCAGCACACCATACGCCTTCTTAACCACCTCCTCCACCTGCGGGGCCGATTTTAGAGTCCTATGGACCCGGACCCCAAGGTCCTTCTGATCCTCTACAGTACTAAGAGTCTTTCCCTTTATATTGTACTCCTTCATCCCATTTGACCTGCCAAAATGGACCACTACGCATTTATCTGGGTTGAAGTCCATCTGCCACTTCTCCGCCCAGTCTTGCATCCTATCTATGTCCCTCTGTAACTTCTGACATCCCTCCAGACTAGCCACAACCCCACCAACCTTCGTCATCGGCAAACTTACCAACCCATCCCTCCGCTTCCTCATCCAGGTCATTTATGAAAATGACAAACAGCAAGGGTCCCAGAACAGATCCCTGGGGCACACCACTGGTGACCGACCTCCATTTAGAAAAAGACCCATCTATACACACTCTCTGCCTCCTTTGGGAAATCATGATGTGGAGATGCAGGAGCATTGCTCCGAAAGCTTATGGTATTTGCTACCAAATAAACCTGTTGGACTTTAACCTGGTGTTGTGAGACTTCTTACTGTCCTTTGGGAAAGCCAGTTCTGGATCCACAGGGCAGCAGCCCCTTGGATCCCATGCCCTCTCACTTTTTCGAGAAGCCTTGCATGGGGGACCTTATCGAACGCCTTGCTAAAATCCATATAAACCACATCTACCACTTTCCCTTCGTCAATGTGTTTAGTCACATTTTCGAAGAAATCCACCAGGCTCGTAAGGCACGATCTGCCTTTGACAAAGCCATGCTGAGTATTCTTGAGCATACTAAACCTCTCTAAATGCTCATAAATCTTGTCCCTCAGGATCTTCTCCATCAGCCTACCAACCACTGAGGTTAGACTCACATGAGGTTAAACAATTAGTTTAAGTTTATTTATTAGTGTCACAACTAGGCTTACATTAACACTACAATGAAGTTACTGTGAAAATCCCCTGGTCACCACACTCCAGCGTCTGTTTGGGTACACCGAGGGAGAATTTAAAATGGACAATGCACCTAACCAGCGTGTCTTTCAGACTGTGGGAGGAAACTGGAGCACCCGGAGGAAACCCATGCAGACACGGGGAGAACGTGTAAACAGACAGTGACCCAAGCCGGGAATTGAACCCGGGTCCCTGGCGCTGTGAGGCAGCAGTGCGAACCACTTTGGCACCGTGCCGCCCTGGATGTCAGTAAGCTCACATACTATGACAGAATAAATAAATGAGATTCATGGGGAGAGAGTGTTGGATGAGGAGGCTGGAGACACGAGAGGAAACTCCTGACAGCTAGCGATAGTCGTAGCTCAGGGAGAGGGAATCCTGAGTACGGCGGGGTATTGTGGACTGGGGCTTGGAGTGAAATCACACCACCTCTTTAAAAACAACAACACCTCATTGCTGGGAGCAGGTTCAGCACGGAGCAGGGACAATCAGAGCTCCATGCTGATAGGAAGAAATGGAACTCAGGTCTAGCAATCAGGAGGAGTTAGGCTGCTATGAGGACCTCAAGGGCAGGAATCGCAGGATCGCCCCTTGATGTCATTTCCTTGAGTTTTAATCCCCAAAGAGACCAATAACTTTTAACAAGAAATTCAAATTTCCACTTAAATGGCTGAAAGAATAACACATCAGGATTTAAGGTGTTTACTGTAACAAATGACGATTAACACTATTAACTAAACATTAGGCGAGATTTTCAACCACCGCTCTCCCCACGTTTGTGTGTGGAGGAAGCCCACCCTTGGCCAGTCCTACTGCTGTCAGCGGGGGTTCCCATTGTTCATGCCCTCTGCTGCTACGGGACCTATGGTGGGGGCAGGGGGGGGGGGGCGGTCACTGGTACAGGGCCAGACGATCCTGCCAGTGGGAATGGTCAGATAATACTGCCAACTATCTTTGTAGGCATCTTATACTTTAAACCACATAACATATTACCCTAATCTTAGCCCAGCTGAAACAAACACATTTCACAGGTATACTTTACACTGGGAGGGATTTTCCAGACACGCTCGCCCCAAGATGGGAAAATCCCGCTCCAGGTGAATGGATCTTTGCATGGTCCACCCCTGCCTACTACGATTCCCGTGGTGGGCGGGATGGGAAAATTCCGCCCACTGTCTCTTATGTGGACACTCCATTTTCCCAGAATCAATCCCAAGTGATTCTTGTCTCTTGAGGGTTTATTTCTGGTCTTTTTTCTTAGCCTGCTAATTTGCAATCTTGGAACCATTTTTCACTATGAGGTTTATTTTTCCATAGACTCTCTTTCTAGCCCAAGCTAGGCAACTCTTCCAGCCTAATTTTAATTCCCCTGAATTTGGTCTTTTGAATCCAAGTGCAAGCTCCCACCCACATGCCTGTGCAGCAGAACATAGAGGGGGCTATTTTGCCCACATTCACTGTCAGTGAGAATGGCAACATGGATGCAAAGTCTCGTGATAGTCAGGAAATGCGATTCTCGCCAGCAAGATGTTGGTTCCTGATTTTCCTCATCTCTCGCCGTGACATAGCATTTTAAATAACATACATTTGAATGGATTTACATATTATTAAATGACCTGTGCACCACATGTATCCTCCTTACTGAATATTCGAACCTTGCCAACGTGACATCACGTCACTGAGGTTCACAATAGCTTCTGGAGGATGAGAAAATGGTTAAGGGGTTCCCATGGGGATGACTAAGGTCAGTATAGCCCCAGGGAGGGGGGAAGAAGGGCATGCCTGGGCACAGCCTCTGGTACTGCCCCGACTCTGCCACTTGTCACAGGTTGGAATCTGTGTCAGGGGGCAGTGCCAGGGGTGAGCCCTCTGGGGAGCCCAATTGGGAGAGGGTTCCATGTTGTGTGTGGGGGTGGGTACAGAGAGCACTGAGGACATTCAGGTGCCCTGTCAGTATTGAGAGAGGAGAGCAAACATTGAGGTGGGACCATGCAATGATGGGTGAGACATGGGCATTGAGGGGGAGTGTGTATTGAGGGGGCGAGGGAGCATTGAGGGGGGAGTGAGTATTGAGGGGAGTGAGTATTGAGGGAGAGTGAGTATTGGGGGATTGGGGGGAGTGAGCATTGAGGGGAGTGAGTATTGAGGGGAGTGAGTATTGAGGGAGAGTGAGTATTGGGAGATTGGGGGGAGTGAGCATTGAGGGGAGTGAGTATTGAGGGGAGTGAGTATTGGGGGGAGTGAGTATTGAGGGGGGAGTGAGTATTGAGGGGAGTGAGTATTGAGGGGAGTGAGTATTGAGGGGGAGTGAGTATTGAGGGGAGTGAGTATTGAGGGGGAGTGAGTATTGAGGGAGAGTGAGTATTGAGGGGAGTGAGTATTGAGGGGAGTGAGTATTGAGGGGGAGTGAGTATTGAGGGAGAGTGAGCATTGGGGGATTGGGGGGAGTGAGTATTGAGGGGGAGTGAGTATTGAGGGGAGTGAGTATTGAGGGGGAGTGAGTATTGAGGGAGAGTGAGTATTGGGGGATTGTGGGGAGTGAGTATTGAGGGGAGTGAGTATTGAGGGGGAGTGAGTATTGAGGGAGAGTGAGTATTGGGGGATTGTGGGGAGTGAGTATTGAGGGGGAGTGAGTATTGAGGGGAGTGAGTATTGAGGGAGAGTGAGTATTGGGGGATTGTGGGGAGTGAGTATTGAGGGGGAGTGAGTATTGAGGGGGAGTGAGTATTGAGGGGAGTGAGTATTGAGGGGGAGTGAGTATTGAGGGAGAGTGAGCATTGGGGGATTGGGGGGAGTGAGTATTGAGGGGAGTGAGTATTGAGGGGAGTGAGTATTGAGGGGGAGTGAGTATTGAGGGGAGTGAGTATTGAGGGGAGTGAGTATTGAGGGGGAGTGAGTATTGAGGGAGAGTGAGCATTGGGGGATTGGGGGGAGTGAGTATTGGGGGGAGTGAGCATTGAGTGGAGTGAGTATTGAGGGGAGTGAGTATTGAGGGGGAGTGAGTACTGAGTGGGGAGTGAGTATTGAGGGGGAGTGAGTATTGGGGGAGTGAGTATTGAGGGGAGTGAGTATTGGGGGGAGTGAGCATTGAGGGGAGTGAGTATTGAGGGGGAGTGAGTATTGAGGGGAGTGAGTATTGAGGGGGAGTGAGCATTGAGGGGGAGTGAGCATTGAGGGGAGTGAGTATTGAGGGGGAGTGAGTATTGAGGGGGGAGTGAGTATTGAGGGGAGTGAGTATTGAGGGGGAGTGAGTATTGAGGGGAGTGAGTATTGAGGGGGAGTGAGCATTGAGGGGAGTGAGTATTGGGGGGAGTGAGTATTGAGGGGTGAGTGAGTATTGAGGGGGAGTGAGTATTGGGGGAGTGAGTATTGAGGGGGAGTGAGTATTGAGGGGGGAGTGAGTATTGAGGGGGGAGTGAGTATTGGGGGAGTGAGTATTGAGGGGGAGTGAGTATTGAGGGGGAGTGAGTATTGAGGGGGAGTGAGTATTGAAGGGGGAGTGAGTATTGGGGGAGTGAGCATTGAGGGGGGAGTGAGTATTGGGGGAGTGAGTATTGAGGGGAGTGAGTATTGGGGGGAGTGAGCATTGAGGGGAGTGAGTATTGAGGGGGAGTGAGCATTGAGGGGAGTGAGTATTGAGGGGGAGTGAGTATTGAGGGGGGAGTGAGTATTGGGGGGAGTGAGCATTGAGGGGGAGTGAGTATTGAGGGGGGAGTGAGTATTGAGGGGGGAGTGAGCATTGAGGGGGGAGTTAGTATTGGGGGGAGTGAGTATTGGGGGGTTGGGGGGGAGTGAGTATTGGGGGGTTGGGGGGGAGTGAGTGTTGAGGGGGGAGTGAGTATTGAGGGGGGAGTGAGCATTGAGGGGGGAGTTAGTATTGGGGGGAGTGAGTATTGGGGGCTTGAGGGGGAGTGAGTATTGAGGGGGGAGTGAGTATTGAGGGGGGAGTGAGTATTGGGGGGAGTGGGCATTGAGGGGGGAGTTAGTATTGGGGGAGTGAGTATTGGGGGGTTGGGGGGGAGTGAGTATTGGGGGGTTGGGGGGGAGTGAGTGTTGAGGGAGAGTGAGTATTGGGGGCTTGAGGGGGAGTGAGTATTGAGGGGGGAGTGAGCATTGGGGGGTTGAGGGGGAGTGAGTATTGAGGGGGGAGTGAGCATTGGGGGGAGTGAGCATTGAGGGGGAGTGCGTATTGGGGGGTTGGGGGGGAGTGAGTATTGAGGGGGGAATGAGCATGGGGGGGGACCTTGCAGTGATGGGGCATTGGCAATTGGGGGGGGGAGTAGCAGTGTTGCTGCTGCGGTGGTTATTGGGGGGGGAGAGCTCCCTATAAATGTGCAGTGGGGGCGTGCACACAGCCCCAATACCTTTGTGATGGGGGGGGGCAGTTGGGAGTTTAAAGTCAGTTTTGATCAGGCACTCTAAAGATGGTGCCCTGATCTCTGCGGAGCATACCTTACAACCTCTATTAGTCCCCACTCTGCCAGAGTGACGGTGTAAACTATGCCCCTGATTTTTTTTTTGTCAGCAACTCTGGTCTGAAAACTTGCCAGTCCATCTGGAGAGAAACGTACCAGATTTCAGACCCATACCTGCCTGTGATATTCAGTCATAGCCTAAGGAAGCCTGTAACCTGATCTTCACAATGGCTTGCTCTGCATCCTTCGCCATGGCAACATGACTCACATGGCCATGTATGTAGGTAAAATGCTAATTGCCTATCCTTGAGAGCCAACTTTCTTTCACCTTGGAACAAAACACACAGTTTAAAATATTAATGTCTACAACCCTAGCCTTCTCAACACTTTTCTGGGACTTTGGACCTTCAGTCTATCCACTGTCGCCATTGTCTCCAAAAATAAATACCTTGACATTTTTCCCAGTAAAACAATTTAAACCTTCCTTTGATATCTATCAACCAAAACACCCAGGCTGGCTGCAAAACCAGTCACTCCATCCATTTACCATAAGATCTCAAAACATAACAACCTTATAAACCTCACATAGACAGAAGAACATCATTTTTTTGAAAATATGGAATTATGAGAAAAGAGCAGGACATTGGGACCAATGAGATGGCTCTGCCAAAGCGGAAGAAGGCCCTGAATGTGTGGGCGAGAGTGGGGCAGTGGAGTTAGTACAATAGGAGCATAGGAATTAGGAGCAGAGGTAGGCAAATTCAGCCCCTCAAGCCTGCTCCACCATTCAATCAGATCATGGCTGATCTCTCCCTGGTCTCAAATCCCCTGTCTTCTCTCGCTCAATCTGAATCTGAAATTCTAGCATGTTGTGATCACTCTTTCCAAGAGGATCTTTGACAACAAGACTATTAATCAATCCTTCTTCATTACATAATACTAAATCTAAAACAGCCTGCTCCCTGGTTGGTTCCATAACATATTGCTCCAAGAAACAATCCCTCATACACTTTATGAAATCTCCCTCGAGGTTACTGTTGCCAGTTTGATTGATCCAGTCAATATGCATGATAAAATTATCCATGATAACCGTTGTGCCATTCTCACAAGTCCTCATTATTTCTTGGTTTATGTTATGCCCCACTTTGGCAGTTTGCTTGGGGGCCTGTAAATTACTCCTGCCAAGATGTTATTTCCTTTGTTTGTTGTTTCCACCCATCTCGATTCAGCATTTTCCCTTAGCGCCAGTGTCATTTCTTAATATACAGCCTTCATGTCATCTTTAACCAATAAAGCGACTCCACCTCCTAATCCATCCTGTCTATCGGTGCGGAATACGGAGCACCCTCGGACGGCTCAACTTCCAGAGTGGAGCGAGTGACCACATTCTGTGCTGTAAAGTGTGTGTGCGGATTGGACATTGCTGCTTGTTTAATTTGTCTGTCTTTACAGGGTTTACAGTTGGAGATTGAACAGGAATGACTATAGCCAGATTCCGGGCACTGACTGCCCTCAGAGACTGACTCCAGAGGAACTCCAGGATTTCAGTGATGAGTGCTCCACATCATCCATTTCAAACTGAGCTGGTACCCTGAGGCTCTGACAGAAACTGTCAGCTAACTGGAAATACACCGGAACCACAGGGTTAAAGCTGCAGAGAACATAGCAATCAGCTCAATGGAAATTCTGACTGCAAGGTATTAGACTGGAAATTATTGTAGCATCAAAACCTGAGCTCAGGCTCTGCTCGAGAAGCCTTTATAAATCGTGTTTTGGGAATTAGGAATGTTATTGGAATAAAGACCTTATTATAGCAATTTGAGTATAATTCAGCATTAAAAGATCCTGAATTATAACGCTACGATCATTAAAGATATCAGATTTTCATAAAGGGTGATCCTGACTCGAAACGTTGGCTCTATTCTCTCACCTGAAGAAGGGGCTTGGAGCTCCGAAAGCTTGTGTGGCTTTTGCTACCAAATAAACCTGTTGGACTTTAACCTGGTGTTGTTAAACTTCTTACTCTATTCTCTCTCCACAGACGCTGTCAGACCTGCTGAGATTTTCCAGCATTTTCTGTTTTTGTTTCCGATTCCAGCATCCGCTCTAACAGATTCTAACAATTCTTTCCAGATGGAAATCTGCAGTCCTGACGCAGTCTGGGTCTATTTGTGATCCTGAATCACACTGGTATGTTTGACTTCACTGCCTGCTGAAGTGACCAAGCAAACAGTTCAGTCCTGAACAACCATTCAAAGAGAGAGAGTAAATGCCAGCGGTGTTCAATGAGGCCACATCCTGGGGAGGTTCAGCGCGAGGGATAATGTGTGTGAACTTTCTCAAATATTACCCTGAATTGGAGTGCTCGCTTTGAGACTAATTTCACTCACAGTGTCTGTCTATTTGTTCAATGACTTCGGTTGGCTCATTCGATAGCTAAAAACTCCCAGATTTTGCAATAACAGTTTGCCTTGCTGAGGTTTTTTACCCTCGTCATTCCAGCTCACAAACACTGACCGTACTGCTGACAGCATAAACACTCTGACTCTGGGCACTCAGCCAATCCCACACAGCCTTATCTTCACTCCCACTTCCTGGTCCCATCCAGTGCTGGGAGGATTTACCAGCGGAAAAACAGGAAGCGGATCAAGTGAATGAATCAGCAGCTTTACACAATGTCAGAGAATGGAGTTGTCTCTTGTAAAGATATTTACTCCACTTAAGAAACTTGGTTTGTTCTCACTGGAACGACGGAGGTTGAGGGGTGACCTGATAGAAGTCTACAAGATTATGAGGGACATGGACAGAATGGACAGTCAGAAGCATTTTCCCAGACACTGCCCAGATACTGCCCAGCTGCAGCCCAGGCACTACCCAGCTGCAGCTCAGACGCAGCCAGACACAGCCAGACGCTGCCCAGACACAGCCCAGCTGCAGCCCAGATACTGCCCAGACACAGCCAGACACTGCCCAGACACAACCCAGACACTGCCCAGCGGCAGCCCAGATATTGCTCACCTGCAGCCCAGATACTGCCCAGACACAGCCAGACACTGCCCAGACACAACCCAGACACTGCCCAGCTGCAGCTCAGACACAGCCAGACAGAGCCAGATACTGTCCAGACACAGCCCAGACACAACCCAGACACTACCCAGCTGCAGCTCAGACACAGCCAGACACAGCCAGATACTGCCCAGACACAGCCCAGCTGCAGCCCAGATTCTGCGCAGACACTGCCCAGACACAACCCAGACACTGCCCAGCGGCAGCCCAGACACTGCTCAGACACAGCCAGACACAGCCAGATACTGCCCAGACACAGCCCAGCTGCAGCCCAGATACTGCCCAGACACAACCCAGATACTGCCCAGCGGCAGCCCAGATACTGCTCAGCTGCAGCCCAGACACAACCCAGACACTGCCCAGCTGCAGCTCAGACACAGCCAGACACAGCCAGATACTGCCCAGACACAGCCCAGCTGCAGCCCAGATTCTGCGCAGACACAGCCAGACACTGCCCAGACACAACCCAGACACTGCCCAGCGGCAGCCCAGACACTGCTCAGACACAGCCAGATACTGCCCAGACCACAGCCCAGCTGCAGCCCAGATACTGCCCAGACACAGCCAGACACTGCCCAGACACTGCCCAGCTGCAGCCCAAACGCAGCCAGACACTGCCCAGCTGCAGCCCAGATGCAGCCAGACACTGCCCAGACACAGCCCAGTTGCAGCCCAGACACTGCCCAGCTGCAGCCCAGACATTACCAAGCAACAGCCCAGACACTGCCCAGACACAGCCCAGACACTACCCAGCTGCAGCCCAGACATTGCCCTGACACAACCTAACGAGCTTCTGTTAAATGCAAAGTCAAAGGTTTGGAAACAGTTGCCTGACATGTTATTAATTTCCATGTTCTAACCCTGCCCACCTACTCCCAAACCCTACCCACAAATATAAAATCAGCCACTGGGAACTGTGAGCATTTCACTCTGTGTGTGTGACTTACTGCTAACTTACTGGGCCTTGTTTTACACTAATAATGAGAGCTGGTTTATTATCATTGATACACATATATACATGCAATTCCATAAAACCCATCTTTGCCTCTAATTTCCTGAGTAACTTCTCAATCACTCTGTCCCCACACTGCTTTAAGATCCGCTTTGGAAGTGCAAGATGTTGAAGAGGTTTATGCAGTGATAACATAAGTCTACTTGTAACACTAATAAAAAGTAAAAGTATTTACCCTGCTTTTCTCCATTTCCTTCATATCTGTACCTAACAAAAATGATCAACTTTAGTTTTAAAACTTTCGATTAACCTTGTTTTAGGTAAAGAATTGGAGATCTCCCTTTGTGAAACAGAATTGTAATTCTCATTGTAACAGTTGATTGAATGACCTGAATCAGGGACCTTGGGCAGAGTTGAATGTTTTTGTTTGAATGAGTTGGCAGTGTTTCTGATGCTCACAGCAGCTCTATCCCAGGCTGTTTGTTGTGGACTGTGATTGTCCTTGAATCGATGTGCAGCAACTCACCATGTGCTCCACACTCTTCACAGAACTCCTCAAGCCTCGGACCCTTTCAGTGAGGACGTTTATCAACTTTCAGGATTTTCTGACCATATGTTTGACAGATTCAGTTTTAAGGCTGAGTGTGTTCTCACATTCTTTTCTTAGAAGCATAAAAAAGATAATAAAAGTTTCTGATAAATGGTCACCAAGTGAAACATTAACTCTTTTTTTCTCTCTCTACAGACGCTGACAGGCCTGGTCAGGTTTTGCAGCATTTTCTGTTTTTATTCCAGATTTCCAGCATCCGCAGTATTTTATTAAGTGTGCAATAAAATGTCTATTTTTCCAAAGATTGTAAATGATGAGATCCCGGCGGCGAGCAGTGAAGTAATTAATGATCACATCGCCTGTTCAGTGGTGTTGGTTGAGGGAGAAATCTTAGCCAGGGCACCAGGGAGAGCTCTCCTGACCACCTGAGAGTCTAAATGGGGCCTCAATTTAACATCTGATACAGAAAACAGTCCCCGCAACACTGCAGCACTCCCTCAGTATTACAGCGTCAGCTGAGAGTGTGTGTTGAGCATAATGTGAATCCATGACATCAAGACGCAGGAGGGAGAACAACTGAGACAGAGTTCATATTCCCTCTAGATAATATTCTTCTATATTAATCACTTTGTGACTGAGGTTACAATGAGGAATTTGGTGCCTGTGGATAAGATACAAAAGTCTGAGGTCACGGACCAACCGACTCAAGAACAGCTCCTTCCCTGCTGTCATCAGACTTTTGAATGGATTTACCTTGCATTAAGTTGATCTTTCTCTACACCCTAGCTATGACTGTAACACTGCATTCTGCACCCTCTCCTTTCCTTCTCTATGAACGGTATGCTTTGTTGGAATAGCACGCAAGAAACAATACTTTTCACTGTATACTCATACATGTGACAGTAATAAGTCAAATCAAATCCAATCCCTGTTGTGTAGCCTCTATTTCACCACTTACTGCATCTCTAGAAGCTTCTGGCTGGGTTTTGCTGTTTTAAACCACAATTTTCTTTCTGATTTAAAGGCGAAGTGTGATTCGGAGGACATCATATTTGTACAGAATATTCTGGAAATTCTGTTTGCGGCTCCATCTGATGTTGCAGCAAGTCCTGTGGGGTAGGAGGGTTATCCGGTGTCACAGGGATGACATTGCTGAGTAATCCTGCTGTGAGGCCACAGGCTTAGGGCCTAGCTTATTTCCCTGCCCACTCCTAACCCGCTGACCTTGTAAGATGAAAGGCTTGGTTTCAATAGGAAAAGCTGTCTTCTCCACACCTGGCTCCACATTCCCAAGAGAACAGCCGGAAGAATAATCCAATGTCTCAGGAATTTTCCAGAAACTGTCCCGCGGCTCACTTTGTACAAATTTGCTGGAGTCACAGACCTCTCAGCAGAGAGCAGTCTGCTTTATATTAAAATAATCACTCTGCGTATAGCAAACAACAGCCAGTCCGGCAGTTAATAGGAGCTAGTCCTTGAGTTGGACACTGGCTAAGGGATTCTCCTGGCTGCCAAATCCAAACCACAAGCAGTGATATGTGTAAGAGTTTTGAATTCTGCAGTAAGTGTGTCATTCACCAGCTCTGAGGCCCTGTCAGGGTCACTGTAATCAGCAGTGTTAGGGCTGACCCCCCACCCCCACCCCACAGGCAAGGAGACAGAGACAGTGATTGTGTGGGGTGAGCAGCTAAGTGAGACCAATGGGCAGGGGAATATGTGTCACTGAGTCTCCAACTCACATTCTAGTAGTGTCAGGCTGATCAACTACAGCCTTCAAATTAGGCCCCATTGCAGCTAACTTTTATTTTTCCTTTATTTTTTCTGGGGATATGGGTGTCACTGTCAAAGTCAGTGTCTGTCGGCCATCCCTAACTGCCCTTGGACTGAGTTCTTGCTGGGCCGCATCGCTGTAAAGCCACACATGTAGGCCAGACCAGGTAAGGATGGCAGATTTCCAGTGAACTAAGATAGTTGTCATGGTCACCATTACTGAGACTAACCTGTGATTGCAGATTTATTAATGATTACATTGAAATTCCTCCAGCTGTGGTGGTGGGATTTGAATCCTGGACCTCAGGGTTACTATTCCAGTGATATTACCACTACACCACCATATTTCCCGTGATTAATTCCCTCCCAGTCAATTAGATCCTTCCAGTTAACAGGCTCTTATTCTTAGTTAATAAACAGCCAGAAGCTCAAATGGTTTCTGTTTGTTTACCAGTATGCAACACATGCCAGCAACCACCCCCCCAACCCCCACCTGTCCTCTGCAATTCGAAACCCTCTCAGATTTGGATGTGAGCTATATTTTCAGCCTTACAATTTGATAGTTCATTTCCTTTAACCCCAGGGGTTTGATTCCCCCTTGCCCTGTAGCTGGGAGTGTGACCCTGTCACTAGAACAATGAATTCTCCATACGATTGGAGCCAGAGCTCGCTCTGTGATCACCTGCATGGATTGAGTTATCCCCAGGCAATGGGGCTGCTGTATACTATCGCCACTGTGAAAGTTACTCACAGCTACCAACAAGACTAACTTGCATTCAACGTCCCAAATCAAACGGGGGCAATAAACATTGGGAGGGGCAGGTAAAAGCAGGGTCAAGGAGAGTGTTAAAGAGGGAGAGAGGGAGTAGGCAGGGATGAAGATCGGAGTGAAAGCAGAAGAGACTCCAGTCTGTGCCTCCCACCTGATTAAATAGCACCCAGCCACAAAACACCACGGGGCGAGGGCACTAAACTCTACCTTGGCATGTCAGAGATTTTGAACAAGCTAGCTGTGTTTCTAATTGAATATGAATTGGATAGCGTATAGTTGGTAACTTGGACAGCAAACTCACTGAGAATGATTGGAATGTAGTTCTGCTCAGGTCTGTGCTTGTTCTGCAGGAACAACTCAGTGGATCACATTCTCCTGCACTTTCCCTTGAAAACATTTTCCACAATTGCCTCTAGAGATCCGGGATTGAGTTTTCCCTCTTTCCCTCGGCACTCTCTTACATCCCAAAGCACTCACTGTGTAAAAACCTTCTCCTCATATCAGGGTTGGCAAAAGGCCCAACCAGTTTGTTTCATCTTATCTCATTCTGCCAAGTGACCCTTACCCTGGGGCAGATTCCATTTCAGCAAATCACAGCCAAAAGGCAAAGGTGAACACTTTACCCACCCCCTGCGCAGTGAAAACTGCACCATAAACTTCCTTTACTTCCACTCCTGATGTTTGATCATATTCTGACCTCCTGTCTTGGTGGGGTGGTGGGGGGGGGGGGGGGGGGGGGGGTCTAGTCACAGGCAATAAACCAGAGGCACGGAGGACAGAGCAGTGTCACAAGGAAAGGAGTCTGCTGTTTGCTGAAAACCTGCTCAGTGAGTTCTACTCCTTCCCTAAAGTTTAACACAACTTGGTGATGAAGTTAATAAAATATATGAAAAGCACCAAAAATAAGAAATTAAATGAATGAAGTCATTATTTAAGACACATTAAGGAGAGCAGGATAGATGATGTGTCAAGGCTGCAGCATGTGGGTGCTCATGGATAAAGTTGTGATCCAGGGCAAACACTACAGCAAGCGCTTGCAGCTTGAGAAACACAGGCTCGGAGTCAGCGAGCTGGAGGCTGAGCTGCAGACACTGTGACACATCAGGGAGAGAGAGAGAGAGTTAGTTACCTGGTTGCTTTGTTTCAGGAGTCAATGACATCCCTTATGATCATAGAAATCATAGAAACCCTACAATACAGAAGGAGGCCATTCGGCCCATCGAGTCTGCACCAACCACAATCCCACCCAGGCCCTACCCCCACGTATTTACCCGCTAATCCCTACGCATCCCAGGACTCTAAGGGGCAATTTTTAACCTGGCCAATCAACCTAACCCGCACATCTTTGGACTGTGGGAGGAAACCGGAGCACCCGGAGGAAACCCACGCAGACACGAGGAGAATGTGCAAACTCCACACAGACAGTGACCTGAGCCGGGAATCGAACCCGGGACCCTGGAGCTGTGAAGCAGCAGTGCTAACCACTGCGCTACCGTGCCGCCCATGATGTGGTCTTCTGGTTCCGAAAGTCATCAGGGACAGGGTGGTGTGATTGCAGCTGAGGCAGGTAAGGGGACCCAGAGGGCAGGAGTGCAGAAATGTCAGCCTCTGCAATTGTCCAGCAGGTTTAAGGTTCTTTCAGCTTGAGTGGGGGCTGCAGGGTGGATGAGCTGACTGACCATGGCACTGTGGTACAGGAAGCCATTCAAGTGTGAGGAGAACATAATGTATGGTAGTAGGAGAGAGTGTAGTGAGGGGGATTGACCCTGTTCTCTGTAATAACGAACCAAAATCCAGATAGCTGTGTTGTCTGTCCAGTGCCAGGGTTTGGGACATCTGCTCTGGACTGGAGAGGATCCAGTGGTGGTGGCCCATGTAGGTACCAACAACATAGGCAGGATAAGGAAGGAGGTTCTGCATGGTCAGTATGAGGAGCTGGGCACCAAATGAGAAGCAGAACTTCAAAGGTCACATGGATTGGGCCCTTGAGTTTGACTATTGAGGGTTTTGTGACATTTGGGAAAGACAGGAAGTTAGGAAAATGTGGAGGGGTAGCTCTGTTAATTAATGATGGTATTAGCAAATTAGACCAAAGTTCAGGAAACCAGGATGTAGAAGCAGTTTGGGTTGAGGTGAAAAATGCAAGAAGTCACTTGTGGGAGTGGTGTATGGGCCACCTAATTGTAAATTTGTGATAGGACAGTGTTAAAGGAAGAGATAATGGGAGCTTGTCAGAAAGGTACAACAATAATCACGGGGGATTTTATTCTATATATAGATTGGAAAAATCAGATAGGCAAAGATAGTGCAGATGTAAAACTCTCTGACTCTCTGACTCTCTCTCTCTGACTCTATGAGGAGTTTATAGAATGTTTTCGAGAGAATTTCTAAGAAATGCTCATTTCTAAGAAAGGCAGACTGTACTAGACCTGGTATTGAGCAATGAGATAGGATTAATTGATAACTTCATAGTGAAGGCACCTCTCGATAGCATAGATTATAATAAGATTGAATTTTACATTCAGTTTGAGGGGGAGAAGAGTGCGTCCGAGACGAGTATTTTAAATTTAAGTAAGGGTGATTATCAGGGCATGAAAGCACAGCTAGCTAACGTGAACTGGCAAATGTGCTTAAGGGTAGGTCCAAAGATATTTAGCATCAATCTTCAGTACAGGAGACAGAAGTAACATCCCAGAAATAGCTGTAAATCAGGAAATAAAAGGGAGGGAGGAACTCGGGGAAATTCTAATCACCAGGGAAATGGTATTGAGGAAATTAATGGGTGGGATTTTCCAACCTCGCTCACCCCAAGACTGGAAAATCCCACCCAAAGTCAACGACCTTTGCATGGTCCGCCCCCCTGCCCACTATGATTTTCGTGGTGTTTGGGACGGGAAAGCTCTACCCATTGGGTCTGCGTGCTGACAAATCCCTGGGCCCGGGTGGACTTCACTCTAAACTCTTGAAAGAAATGGCTAGTGAGATAATTGATGCATTGGTTTTAATTTTCCAAAATTCCTGAGATTTGGGAAATGTTCAATTAGACTGGAAGATAAATGTGACTCCTTTATTCAAAAAGGGAGGGAGACAGAAAGCAGGAAACAGTTAGTCTAACATCTGTCATAGGGAAATTGTTCGTAGCAATTATTACAGATGTTAAAGCAGGGCAATAGGAAAAATTCAAGGCAATCAGGCAGAGTCAACATGGTTTTGTGAAAGAGAAATTATGTTTAAATAGTTTATTAGAGTTCTTTGAGGAAGTAACATGTGCTGTGGATGAAGGGGAACTGGTGGATGTATTGTACTTAGATTTCCAGAAAGTATTTGATAAAATGCCACATCAAAGGTTATACTGGAAAATAAAAGCTCAGGGTAGCAGGTAGTATATTGGCAAGGATAAAAGATTGTCCAGCTGACAGGAAATGGTGAGTTGGCAAGATATAATGAGTGGTTTACCACAGGGTTCAGTGCTGGGGCCTTAACCATTTCTAATTGATATAAATAACTTGGATTAAGGGACTGAAGGTACGGTTGCTAAATTTGCTTTGGAACACAAAGATAGTAAGTTGTGAAGAGGAGCGTAAGAAACTACAAAGGAACATTGATAGCTTAGGTGAGTGGACAAAGGTCCAACAAATAAAGTATAATGTGAGAAAATATCAAATTGTCCATATTGGCAGGAAGAATAAAAAATAAGCTTAGTATATAAATGCAAAGCTCTGAGGTGTAGAGGGATCTGGGAGTCCTAGTACATGAATCACAAAAAGCTAATATACAGATACAGCAAATAATTGGGAAAGTTAATAGAACATTATCTTTTATTGTGAGGCAATTGATGGTAAGAGTAGGGAGGTTATGCTTCAGGTGTACAGGGCACTAGTGAGTATTGTGTACAGTATTGGTCACTTTATCTAAGGAAAGATGTTAGAAGCAGTTCAGAGGAGGTTTACTAGATTATTACCAAGAATGGGCAGGTTGTCTTGTGAGGAAAGGCTGGAGAGGTTAGGTTTGTATCCACTGGAGTTTAGAAGAGTAAAAGGAGACTTAATTGAAACCTTTAAGACCTTGAGGGGTATTGACAGGGTGGACGTGGAGAGGATGTTTCCCCCTGTGGGAGAATCGAAAACTAGGGGTCACTGTTTAAAAGTCTTTCTTTTAAGACTTGAGGAGAAATTTTTCCCTCAGAGTTGTGAGTCTCTGGAACTTTCTTCCTCAAGAGGCAGTGGGAGCAGAATCTTTGAATATTTTTAAGTCAGAGCGAGACAGATTCTTGATTAATGAGCGGGCGAAAGAATATTGGGGGGGTCAGCAGGAGTGTGGGGTTGAGGTTACAATCAGATCAACCATGATCTTATTGAAAGGCAGAGCAGGCTCAAGGGGCCAAATGGCCTCCACCTGCTCCTGATTCAGAAGTTTGTATCTTTGTATCAAACTTCCTTTGAACAGGATCATTCTAACCACTCCCAACCTGCCGTTCACAATTTTATAAAGCAAGAGAATGAAACCATGTCACATCTACCATTTCCCCCTCCCTCCCCCGACTCCCCACATCACCGCCACCCCTCTGCCTGGGGGAGTGATTTTGTCGACTGGCTATGATTGAGGTATGAAGGGAGTGGCTATTCTCCACCCCAGCCTGACTGTCTGTGTCTCATCCCGTTTTTGCCAAGCAGGAGACTACAATCGAGATCATTGTTTCTTATATCGTATGCCTCACATTATCACCTTGCCGAGTGTGTTCTGAAAACCCACATCCTCACCTGCCATTTGGTCAGAAACTTGATTCCGTTTTTGAAACATCATTTTCCTTTATTATTGGTTGTTCTTTAATGACCAATCCAATTGCTGATATTGATTGAGAGTTTCCCCATCACCGCCATTGTCTTTGTTGCTCTCACCTTACACGGTGCCTCCTCCAAATATTAAACTGTATTTTTGTGTTATTAAAATGTGACTGGGCTTCTGCTTCACCCAAGCATCTCACATAATCATCCTCCCAATGTTCAATTCTTCGTACCTTAAGCAATTCTTTTTGGAAATGCAAATACTGCAAAAACTGCCCACTGGAGTGAATACCAATTCGCAGTGGAACAGAATCATAGAAACCCTACAGTGCAGAAGGAGGCCATTCGGCCCATCGAGTCTGCACTGACCACAATCCCACCCAGGCCCTACCCCCACATATTTACCCACGAATCCCTCTAACCTACGCATTTTAGGATTCTAAGGGGCAATTTTTTTAACCTGGCCAATCAACCTAACCCGCACATCTTTGGACTGTGGGAGGAAACCGGAGCACCCGGAGGAAACCCACGCAGACACGAGGAGAACGTGCAAACTCCACACAGACAGTGACCCGAGCCGGGAATCGAACCCGGGACCCTGGAGCTGTGAAGCAGCAGTGCTAACCACTGTGCTACCGTGCCGCCCAACAGCTGACAGTAACGGTTATAATGGCCACAAAGGCCACCGGGGATCATTGATAGATCTACCTGAGCTGCCTTACTGAGTGAGTGAAGGCTCACCCAATGGGAAGCAGCCAGCGGGGATTCTTAAGCCTGGAACTTTACCCAGATCAAGGATAGGCCCCGAGATGAAGACTACCTGACTGTAAACCGCGGGAGTGGTCTTTTCTTTTGGTGCACAATAAAGGGTGTTGGTGATGAGAAATGGCGTTTGGCTGAATTACTACATTGGTGACGAGCAAAAAAATCTATTTTTCCTCCATCTTTCCCTCCCGACAATCTCTGAACATCAGGTACAGAATTCCCTAAAAGTGACGTCACAGGTGGATAGGGTCGTAAAGGGTGCCTTTGGTACATTGGCCTTTATAAATCGGAGTATCGAGTATAAAAGTTGGAGTGTTATGGTAAGGTTATATAAGGCATTGGTGAGGCCGAATTTGGAGTATTGTGTACAGTTTTGGTCACCTAGTTACAGGAAGGATGTAAATAAGATTGAAAGAGTGCAGAGAAGGTTCACAAGGATGTTGCCGGGACTTGAGAAGCTGAGTTACAGAGAGAGATTGAATAGGTTGGGACTTTATTCCCTGGAGCGTAGAAGATTGAGGGGAGATTTGATAGAGGTGTATAAGATTTTGATGGGTATAGATAGAGTGAATGCAAGCAGGCTTTTTCCGCTGAGGCTCGGGGAGAAAAAAACCAGAGGGCATGGGTTAAGGGTGAAAGGAGAAAAATTTAAAGGGAATATTAGGGGGGGCTTCTTCACGCAGAGAGTGGTGGGAGTGTGGAATGAGCTGCCGGATAAAGTGGTAAATGCTTTTAACATTTAAGAAAAACTTGGACGGGTTCATGGATGAGAGGGGTGTGGAGGGATATGGTCCAAGTGCAGGTCAGTGGGACTAGGCATAAAATGGTTCAGCACAGACAAGAAGGGCCAAAAGGCCTGTTTCTGAGCTGTAATTTTCTATGGTTCTATGGTTCTATCAGGAATTTCTCCATTAAGGAAATGCCATTATGCCTCTTTTAGGAAAACTTGAGCCCTGTGAAACCGGTGAGGAAGACTGGACCAATACACTCAGCACATGCATTACATTTTCCATACTAACAACATTGAAGGAAACGAAAAGCAAAAAGTAATATTGCATGTGGGACCCCGCCTTTCAGTGTAGTAAGAAGAGTGACCTATCTGGATGGCCGTGACTTAAAAACTTTTAATAAACTTGTAAAAAACCAGTACCCAAAGCCTCCGGCAATTCTGCAGCAATATCGCTTCAACAAGGCTAGGAAAACCCCAGGGGAATCTGTCAGTGGGTTCTTGGTCAGGTTGCAGAAACTATTTGAACACTGCGAATTTTGACCGCCTCTAATTGAAATGTTGCAGGACAGATTGGTATGTGGCCTAAATTACTTAACCATCCACAAGAAGCCGTTGGCAGAATCCAATTTGGACTTTAAAAAAGTCATTGAGGTGGCCTTTTCACTTGAGAATGTGGAAAAGGGGCTCAGGAGCTAGAGGGGGTATTAGGAAGCAATGTCTTCCAACTGGGGGAGGGGCATCATACAACCAGTTCTCAATGGAGAATGCTTGTGTCAATCAGGTATTAAAGAGCCCCATTTGATATAGGAATCTTAATGTGAACTCCAGACACTCAAGTAACGGCAGGGCTGACTCTAAGAATTTTAAAAAACATACTCCAGAGAGGTGTAGTTGCCAGCTGATGGATTACTGCAAGCAATGTCAAAGGACACAGCCATGGTGATGTTTCAGGAACAGGTAGAACATGTACTGCCGAGGAAGAAAGCCGAGGCTGGTACCTGAGTGTATCATGCAGGTATGCACTCTTTCAGAGACAGAACATTACAACTGAATCGTATTGAAGCTGCCCTCATAATGGTAGAATTACTGGTGAATGGCCATCTCTTGAAGATCGAGGTGGACATAGGAGCTGCAGTCTCCATTATTGGAGAACAGACATATAAGCACTTCCAATCGGACACCCAACTCCTGAGGTTGGAAGACACAAGGCCAGGCCAGCTACCCACACGGGAGAACCTTTACAAGTAAAAGGCATCACAGTGGCCCCAGTGACATTTAGACATGAATCAACTCGTCTCCCACTCATTGTACATGGGTACAGACCAAGACTTATGGGGAGAGATTTGTTCCAGCAGATTCGGCTGAACTGGTTGGAGATCTTCAGGCTAGGCATGGGGGGACTATATGGGGTTATCAGTAGATATATTGGAGGTCTTCTGGAAAGTCTGGGGAATATAGAAGGGGCCAAGGCCAAGATCTATGTTGACCCCAGCACTACACCTCGGTACTTCAGAGCTAGACCAGTCCCTTACTTCATGCTGGAGAAGGTGGAAACTGAACTAGTGTGCCGTGAAAGCTTGGGTATAATAAGGCCTATGCAAGTTGCAGAATCGGCTGTGCTTAAGCCTGACAAGTCAGTTCATCTTTGTGGGTCTCTCAACTTGATAGGTACCCTATGCCCCAGATTGAAGATCTGTACGTCAGGCGAACAGGTGGCAAGGTGTTCTCCAAGTTGGACATGAGCCACACTTAACTCCAGCTTGAATTGGACGAGTCCTCCTGGAAATATGTGACAATCAACACACATAAGGAACTCTACGAATATACCTGTTTGCCTTTCGGGGTCTCATCAACATGTGCTGTCTTCCAAAGGTATTATGGAGAATATCCTTCAAGGATTATCCATGGTAGCAGTGTACTCAGATGACATCTTGGTCATGGGGCCTTTAGAACAGGAACACCTGGCCAACGTGGAAGAAATCCTGCAACAATTTTCTTGGGCAGAACTTCGCTTGAAGAGGGAGAAGTGTGTTTTCCAAGCTGCTGAAGTAACTTATTTAGTCTATCGAGCGGATCACAAGGAGTTACATCCAGTAGAGGATAAAGTAAAGACCATTAAAGAGGGACTGATCCCAAGGAACACCACGGAGCTAAAATCCTTCCTGGAGTTAGTCAATTGTTACCGAAAATTTATCCCAAATTTGGCTTCCATGCTGTCCCCTTGCATGCCTATTATGAAAATACCACAGATGGACTTTGGAAACAGGTTTAAAAAGTGACCTTGGAACAAAAGATCCCACAGGATGATAACACGGTAGAATTTAATAATGAGTTTGAGAAATTTTGTTCAGAAACAACTGTGTTGATCTTAAATAAAGGGAATTACAATAAAATGAGGATAGAGTTAGCTAAAAGCAAATTACTGCGGATGCTGGAATCTGAAACCAAAAGAGAAAACGCTGGAAAATCTTTTCAGGTCTGGCAGCATTTGGAAGGAGAGAAAAGAGCTGACGTTTTGAGTCCAGATGACCCTTTGTCCAGGGTCCAGGGTCATGTTTTGAGTCCAGGGTCATCCGCGGTAATTTGCTTTTATCCAGTGTTTAACTCACTGCTACTTCTCTTCCAGGAGAGGCACGGTAGCACAGTGGTTAGCACTGCTGCTTCACAGCTCCAGGGACCTGGGTTCGATTCCTGGCTTGGGTCACTGTCTGTGTGGAGTTTGCACATTCTCCTCGTGTCTGCGTGGGTTTCCTCCGGGTGCTCCGGTTTCCTCCCACAGTCCAAAGATGTGCGGGTTAGGTTGATTGGCCAGGTTAAAAATTGCCCCTTAGAGTCCTGACATGTGTAGGTTAGAGGGATTAGTGGGTAAATATGTGGGGGTAGGGCCTGGGTGGGATTGTGGTCGGTGCAGACTCGATGGGCCGAATGGCCTCCTTCTGCACTGTAGGGATTCTATGATTTCTTTCTATGAGGAATGCCTACCCTGAAGAAATAATGCTCTTCCCTCTGACAGGATTTCTGTATGTCTCTCTCCCCTATCCACCTTCGCTGCTTTCCATTTTTCTCTTAGTGTTGGACAAGGTATTTACCAAGACTCGCTTCCACAGCCACATTTCCTTCCTCAGTGACTGTCTTCATCTCCAACTTACCCCACATGGATTTCAGCTCAAGTTCCACCCTGCATGTAACCTCCAAGATTACAGGTACCTCCAGGATATACAACATTCTTCCAACTGGTGTTCTTGCCGCATCCTGAAAGCCACACTCAGTTCCATGCGCCGCCACATCTCAACATCTCTTTCCAGCAACACTGCCTTACTCTCTCTCAAAGTTGTCCCCGTCCCCAGTTTCATTTCATCCTCCGCATCATTCGATGTCTTCACAAAAAACATTTCCTGTTTCTTGCAGATGTAAAGGAATGCAAGCTTCAACAACTCCTCAACACCACGACCCATCCCAGGCCCTCCACCAGTCCCAATCCCTCGAACTCCATTTCTTCCAGCCCCAACCCTTGCCGTGTCTTCACCAGACCCTCCAACCTTCCCCCCCCTCTGAGGCCGAGTGTGCTGTTCTCAGCAAAGGACTCAGCTTTGTGAGGTCCCCACCTCAATGAATTCCAGGCTCAACATGATGTTGAACCCTTCTTCCGTCGCCTTTGTCTCCATGCCCACTTCTTTGGGCAAGAGTCCTCCCCCCATTCCATAGATCCTTTCACGTGCCTCCAACATTCTGCTTCCAATTGGACACCCCCACCAGGACAATTACCTGCCCTCGATCTTTTCATTGGGAACTGTCGACGGGACATTGGCCGTCTCCATTTTTCCGCCCCCCCCTCACCCATTCCAACCTCTCTCCTTCCGAACTTTCCGCCCTTCGCTCCCTCTGGTCCAACCCTGACATTGTCATCAAACCTGCTGATATAGGGGGTGCTGTTACCGTCTGGCATACTGACCTCTACCTCGCAAAGACTGAGCGCCAACTCTCAGATACTTCCTCCTACCTCCCCGTGGATCATGACCGCACCACTGAACATCAAGCTACTATCTCCAACATCGTCACTGACCTCGTTTCCTCTGGATGCCTTCCCCACACAGCTTCCAACCTCAGTCTCCCAACCCCAGACAGCCCACTTCTACCTACTTCCCAAACTCCACAAAAAGGACTGTCCTGGTAGGCCCATTGTGTCAGCACGCTCCTGCCCCACTGAACTTATTTCCTCTGACTCCATCCTCACTCCCTTGGTCCATTCCCTCCCCACCTACATCTGGGATTCCTCTGATGCCCTGCGTCAAATTGACAGCTTCCAGTTCGCAGGCCTGATGCACCATCAATCGAGCAAAGACTAGTTTGTATGCAAGAACAAATAGGCTTTTATTAGCAAAAGACTTGGAGCACACCCATGCTGATGAACTGGTCCAGACTGAGGCAGGGGGGTGGGGAGCAGTCGCCTTTATACCTGGACCAGGGGGTAGGAGTCTCGGGTAGGGCCGGCAGGGATGTGTCCAGGCATGTCACATATACAGGTAATAAGCTAACAGTGCTTTACCACATTCACCCCCTGTTTAAAAAAGAGTCCGGCGGGGGTGAGGTGGGTGGAACGATATTTACAGAATTACAAATTTAGTCTCTCTGGGGACTTGATCTGCCGCTGCGACTGCCGTAGTGCCGGTTGTGGTGTCGGTTCCGGTGGCCGCGGTGTTGGTTCAGGCGCCAGGTCGTAGTCGCTCGAGTCGTCTGTAGTCCCTTCCGATTGTCGGGTGCGTGGTGGGGGCTTCTGGGGCTCAGGCGTGCTGTATATGGGGGTTGGGGGCGTGGGGTTGTGGGTCGTAGTGGTCCCTGGGGCACCTGCGGGTGCCAGGTCTCGAATAGAGACCGTGTCCTCCCGTCCGTCGGGGTATGCCACATAGGCGTATTGGGGGTTGGCGTGGAGGAGTTGGACCCTTTCGACCAGGGGGTCCGACTTATGGGTCCTCACGTGCTTCCGGAGCAGGACAGGGCCTGGGGACGTCAGCCACGACGGTAGTGAGGTCCCCAAGGAGGACTTTCTGGGGAAAACAAACATTCTTACATGAGGGGTAGCATTGGTAGCTGTGCAAAGGAGTGATCTAATCGAGTGTAGTGCATCAGGGAGGACCTCTTGCCAGCGGGTGACTGGAAGACCTTTAGACCTCAGAGCTAGTAAAACGGCCTTCCAGACTGTCACGTTCTCCCTCTCTACCTGTCCGTTCCCCCTGGGGTTGTAGCTGGTGGTCCTACTCGAGGCTATGCCTTTGGAGAGCAGGTACTGTCGCAGCTCTTCACTCATAAAGGAGGATCCCTGGTCGCTATGGATATAGCTAGGGAAACCGAACAGGGTGAAGAGGCTGTGCAGGGCCCTGACGACTGTGGCCGAGGTCATATCTGGGCAGGGAATAGCGAAGGGGAAACGTGAATATTCGTCAATGACGTTGAGGAAGTCTATGTTGCGGTCAGAAGAGGGGAGGGGGCCTTTGAAGTCGACGCTTAGGCATTCGAAAGGGCGGGTGGCTTTTATGAGGTGTGCTCTGTCTGGCCGATAGAAGTGCGGTGTGGTGAACCATAGATGGTTACCACTATGGGTACTGAACTATAGATGGTTATCACTATGGGTACTTGTACATATGTTACTGTTGTCACTGTTGGGGTTAGGGTTGGGGTGTTCCACCTGTTGGTACTGTTCTGTGGTACACTCCGGTTGGCTCCGCCTTCCTATAGGAGTATAAAGGTCACTGCGCTGCCTAGTGACCCTTTAGTCTGGGATTGTATTGTTAAGCAGTATGCTCCATTCATGTTACTAATAAAAGCCTTTATTTCCCGGGTACGATCCAGCCTCCCGAGTGAATTAATCGCGCATCAATTTTATTAGTAACAATTTTGGTTGAAGAAAAAAAAAACCATAGAGCAAATGTTAAAACCCGATCGGCTTACCTTAGATCCGCGTGCCGCTGGAGCGTCAAACACTTTCGACCATTGGTTGAAGTGTTTCCAGGATTACATCGACGCCTCAACAGCCATTCAAAATGACGCCGATAGATTGCGGGTCCTCCACGCGAGGGTAAGCGACACTGTGTATGCAACAATCCGTGATGCCCAAGACTACAAAGGGGCCATCGAACTACTTAAGAAGCTGCACAACAAACCGCCAAACGAGATTCATGCTCGGCACCTACTAGCCACTCGACGGCGGCAGCCCGGTGAAACGACGGGACAGTACCTGCGCGAACTTCAGCAGCGAGCCAGAGCCTGCAATTGCAAGCCAGTGTGGGCTACTTAATACACTAACGATCTGATCCGAGATGCGTTCGTGGCGGGAATCGGCTCATCCTATATTCGCCTGCGGCTGCAAGAGCAAGGTAACTTGGACCTAGCTAAGACGGTGGAATTGGCTGATGCGATGGAAACGGCCTCCAGAAGTCTTGAAACTTACCCCACCGAACATCGTGGCAAGTACAGCCACCGACTCAACTCTACTCAGCGGCTCCGAGGAACTGCGTGATCGTGCTTTCAACCTCGGACCTGACGGCGGCGGCAGCTCCAGGTGGCCCGCGGTGCTATTTCTGTGGATTGGCAAGGCACACTCGTCAGCGATGTCCGGCCAGGACGGTATTTTGCTCCGCATGTGGGAAGAAAGGGCACTATGATAAAGTGTGCCGAGCTAAACCACCTTCGAAGCCAAGCAGTGCGGCGTGTGACTCCCCAGGATCTGTCTCTTCGTCTCCGGCTTCGTCGAGGTCTTCCACCACGTGCGATTCACGAGCGCCGCCATTCCTGAGGACGACGACGCAAGACACGTGCGACCTGCGAGTGCCGCCACTTTCAACGCCATCGACCACGTGCGATCCATGGGCGCAGCCATTTTGGTCGACACTGACCGCAGACGACCAGCAGGGGTCATCATCATCGACCATCTCAGCTGCCTGCAGTTGCACTCAAGGTTCAACGGTGGCGTCAATCATCCTGGACCAGGCCAAGCCTCACAGACTCGACAAGTCCATGATGGACATAGAGGTAAACGGACGCGTGATACATTGTCTGTTTGACAGCGGGAGCACGGAGAGTTTCATTCATCCTGACACCGTGAAACGGTGCAGTCTCCGAGTACAGACTGTCAGACAGACAATTTCTATGGCATCGAGGTCCCGATCTGTTACCGTTCTTGGGAGCTGCGTGGTAAACCTAACGGTGCGGGGCACGGTTTATGAGAACTTCAGGCTCCTCATGTTACCGCACCTTTGCGCTCCGATACTCCTGGGACTAGACTTTATGGTCCACCTGAGGAGTGTGACCCTGCAATACGATAGGGCACTCCCTCCACTTTCAGTGGGAGAACAGCAGCCTCCAAATTGGCCAGCGCGCTCCACGTGCAGTCTCTCGACACTCAGAATCACCCCGCCATCTTTATTTGAAAATCTCGCACCCTCCAAGGCCCTGAAATTCGGCACTCCGCTGTGGAAAAAGAGGCTCAGGCCATTGTGGAGGCCGTCCGGTATTGGCGCTATTACTTGGCTGGAAAACGATTCACCCTGCTCATGGACCAGCGGTCCGTGGCATTCATGTTCAACAGCACGTTAAGGGGTCAGATTAAAAATGATAAAATCTTGAGGTGGAGAATCGAACTCTCCACCTACAACTATGATATCATGTACCGTCCGGGGAAGCTCAATGAGCCCTCAGATGCCCTGTCGCGTGGAACATGTGCCAGTGTGCAGGAGGACCGGTTACAGGCCCTCCACAATGATCTCTGCCATCCGGGATCACTCGGCTCTTCCATTTTGTAAAGGCCCGGAATCTACCCTACTCCATAGAGGATGTCAGGTCGATAACTCGAAGCTGCCAGGTATGTGCTGAATGCAAACCGCACTTCTACCGACCTGACAGGGCACACCTCATTAAGGCCACTCGCCCTTTTGAAAGACTGAGTGTGGATTTCAAGGGCCCCCTTCCTTCGACAGATCGGAATGTGTACTTCCTCAACGTGGTTGACGAGTACTCCCGACTCCCTTTTGCCATTCCCTGTTCAGACATGACCGCTGCCACGGTATCAAAGCATTGCGGGATCTTTTCACCCTGTTTGGTTACCCCAGTTATATCCAAAGTGACAGGGGTTCGTCGTTTATGAGTGACGACTTGAGGCAATATCTGCTCTCTAAAGGGATTGCCTCAAGTAGGACTACGAGTTACAACCCCAGGGGTAACGGGCAGGTCGAAAGAGAAAACGCCACAGTCTGGAAGGCTGTCTTACTGGCGTTGAGGTCTAAGGGTCTTCCAGTCTCCCGTTGGCAAGAGGTACTTTCTGATGCGCTCCATTCAATCCGGTCCCTCCTGTGTACGGCAACCAACGCTACCCCACATGAGCGGATGTTTACCTTCCCTAGGAAGTCTTCCGCTGGGACCTCACTGCCGTCTTGGTTGACGTACTCAGGACCTGTCCTCCTGCGGCGGCATGTTAGGACCCGCAAGTCCGACCCTTTGGTTGAACAGGTCCATTTCCTCCACGCCAACCCTCAATATGCCTATGTGGCATATCCTGACGGGCGAGAGGACACGGTCTCTATCCGAGATCTGGTGCCTGCAGGGGACCTGGAAACCCCTGTCGCTCCCGCACCCCTGGTTAGGGACCCCTTGCCCTTTATCTCCCGTCCTGACACGGCGCGGGTAATATCGGGACCACAGCTTAATCCTCTTACTCCCGTGTACAGCTTGCCTGAGTCCAGGAGATTGTCGCCACCTCGGGGCTTTCCTGAGTCCAGGAGATTTTCGCCACCTCGTGGTCCACCCGTCCGTGAGGAACTGGAGGAGTCACTGGACACCGCCTTGGAGAGAGGGTCATCACGGTCACCAGAACCGGCGTTACCGCCAGTGTTGAGGAGGTCGCAGAGACGGTGCGGCCCCCCGATACGACTGAACTTGTGAATATATGGACAGTTCGTACTGTTTTTTTTGCCCCACCGGCCTTTGTTTTAAAGGAGGGGTGAATGTGGTGAACCATAGATGGTTACCACTATGGGTACTGAACCATAGATGGTTACCACTATGGGTACTGAACCATAGATGGTTATCACTATGGGTACTTGTACATATGTTACTCTTGTTACTGTTGGGGTTAGGGTTGGGGTGTTCCACCTGTTGGTATTGTTCTGTGGTACACTCCGGTTGGCTCCGCTTACCTATAGGAGTATAAAGGTCACTGCGCTGCCTAGTGACCCTTTAGTCTGGGATTGTATTGTTAAGCAGTATGCTCTATTCTTGTTACTAATAAAAGCCTTTATTTCCCGGGTACGATCCAGCCTCCCTAGTGAATTGATCGCGCATCATGCGGCTTGCACTCTGCGCAGACCTGGCAGTGTCTGGTTATAGACCTGACTTCCTCAATGGAGTAGGGCAGGTTACGGGCTTTAATGAAGTGAAAAAAACAGGTGACCCCTGGGTGGCAGAGGTCGTTGTGGAGAGTCTGCAATTGGTCTATTTGTGCGCTGGCACATATTCCCCGGGACAGGGCGTCTGGGGGCTCATTGAGCTTCCCGGGCCGGTATAAGATGTAAATTCTGCACCTCAATATTTTATCATTTTTGATCTTGCCCCACTGCGTGTCGTTAAACATGAATGCAACTGACCATTGGTCCATGAGTAGGGTGAATTGTTTACCAGCTAAGTAGTGGCGCCAGTGCCGTACAGCTTCCACTATGGCTTGGGCCTCCTTTTCGACAGAGGAGTGTCGAATTTCACGGCCTTGGAGGGTTCGTGAGAAGAAGGCCACGGGTCTGCCCGCCTGGTTAAAGGTGGTGGCTAGGGCGAAGTCAGACGCATCGCTCTCCACCTGGAACGGAATGGATTCGTCTACAGCATGCATCGTGGCATTCACGATGTCTACTTTGATGCGGTCGAAGGCCAGGCTGGCCTCTGCCGTCAGGGGAAAAGAGGTCGATTTGATGAGCGGACAGGCTTTATCTGCATAATTGGGGACCCACTGGACGTAATACGAGAAGAAGCCCAGGCATCTTCTCAGTGCTTTGAGGCCGGTGGGGAGGGGGAGTTCCAGGAGGGGACGCATGCGGTCGGGATCGGGACCGATGACCCCGTTTTCCACAACACAACCAAGGATGGCGAGGCGGCGTGTGCGGAATACGCACTTCTCCTTATTATAGGTCAGATTTAGGAGTGTGGCGGTGTGGAGGAATTTGTGGAGGTTGGCGTCGTGGTCCTGCTGATCATGGCCGCAGATGGTGATGTTATCCAGGTACGGGAAGGTGGCCCGCAGCCCGTTCTGGTCTACTATTCGGTCCATCTCACGCTGGAAAACCGAGACCCCATTGGTGATGCCGAAGGGGACCCTAAGGAAGTGATAGAGACGGCCATCCGCCTCGAAGGCAGTATATTGGCAGTCTTCCGAGCGGATAGGGAGCTGGTGATACGCAGATTTTAAGTCGATGGTGGAGAACACCCGATATTGCGCAATCTGATTAACCATGTCAGATATGCGGGGGAGGGGGTACGCGTCCAGCTGCGTGTAGCGGTTAATGGTCTGACTGTAGTCAATGACCATGCGATGTTTCTCCCCAGTCTTAACAACTACTCTTGGGTTGTCCAGGGGCTGGTACTGGCCTCGATGATCCCCTCCCCTAGGAGCCGTTGTACTTCGGACCTGATAAAAGCCCTGTCTCCAGCACTGTACCGTCTGCTCTTGGTGGCGATGGGCTTGCAGTCGGGGGTGAGATTTTCAAACAGTGAGGGAGGGGCGACTTTAAGGGTCGAGAGGCTGCAGGTGGTGCGCAGTGGGCAATCTAAGAACTGGTGATTGCAAAGAGAGAGCGGGGGAAAAGGCCCATTATACTCCATGGTGACGCTCTTAAGGTGACTCAGGAAATCTAGCCCCAGGAGTACGGCAGCGCAGAGTTATGGCAGCACGAGGAGCCTGAGGTTTTTGTACACTGTGCCCCGTACCGTCAGGGTCGCCATGCAGTACCCGAGGACATCCCCCAAGTCGGACTTTGAAGCCATGGAGATCGTTTGCTTCACTGGCAGTACTGAAAGGGCGTAGCGACTCACTGTGTTAGGGTGAATAAAGCTCTCCGTACTCCCACAGTCAAACAAACAGTTTGCAGTGCG
Source organism: Mustelus asterias (assembly GCF_964213995.1). Taxonomy (NCBI): domain Eukaryota; kingdom Metazoa; phylum Chordata; class Chondrichthyes; order Carcharhiniformes; family Triakidae; genus Mustelus; species Mustelus asterias. Next base: position 599,064 of record NC_135826.1, on the reverse strand, counting down.
ACCGTTTACCTCGATGTCCATCATGGACCTGGCGAGTTGGTGAGGCCTGGATTGGCCCAGCGTAATCGAAGCCACCGTTGGATTTTGCGAGTAGTCGCACGCGGCTGACGGCATCCAAGATGGCGGTCCGCACGGCTCACACGCGGCTACCGGCACCCAAGATGGTGGCCCCCACGGCTCGCACGCGGCGCTACTGGGCTTGGAGGTCAACTTCGCCCTGCATACCTTCACGTAATGGCCCTTCTTTCCACACCCGGAGCAGATCACATCCTTCGCCAGGCAGCGTTGTCAGGGGTGCTGCCCAGGCCGCAGAAGTAGCACTTCGGGCCTCTGGAGACTGCCGCAGCTGTCAGGTCAGTGGTGGGACGTGGCGTGGCGTAGGCCTGCGGCCCTCCCGAGTACAGAGGTGGCGGCGACCGCGATGTCCACGATGCGTTCCCGTGATCGGGGGTGTAGGCCTCGAGATTACGGAAGGCCACCTCCAACGAGTCGGCAAGCGCCACAGTCTTTTGTAGGTCCAGCCCACCCTGTTCCAGCAGTCATTGTCAGATATAGTTTGACCTGATACCTGTGACATAGGCATCTCTGATTAAGTCCTCAGTGTTTTGGGCGGCTGTTACAGCCTTGCAGTTGCAGGCCCTGCCAAGTGCTCGCAACGCACGCAGGAATTGACCCACCCGATTCTCCTGGCTGTTGTCTGCGGAGTAGCCAGAAGATGTCTGGCGTAGATTTCATTAGACTGTTTGTTGTACTGGCCTTTTAAAAGTTCGATCGCATCCTTGTAAGTTTCAGCGTCTCTGATCATCGAGAATACTTGATCACTTACCCGGGCGTGGAGCACGTGTAGCTTGTCGGTTCCGGACGACGGAGGCGGTGAGGAAAGTTTTGAAACATCGCAGCCAGTGATCGAAGCTGTTCGAGGCTCCTACAGCTTGAGGGTCCAGTTCGAGTTTGTCGGGTTTTAGTATCTGCTCCATCCCAACACTTTTGCTAATAAAATTGATGCACCATCAATCGAGCAAAGACTAGTTTGTATGCAAGAACATTTATTAGCAAAAAGACTTGGAGCACACACCATGCCGATGAACTGGTTCA